>NC_139951.1:11790242-12087742 GCF_963454915.1 Gymnoscopelus microlampas
TTCCAGGTACACACACTTCTTTACTGTTTTATGCAGGGAGAGAGTAGGGGAATGACATGCAGCAAATGGTCTGGCCAGCTAGGAATAGAACTGGGCACCCGCTGAGCAGGGCATTTTGTGGCCATATGGTGCCCTAACCCGCAATGCAGAGAGTGTGTGGATGGATGTAGCACTGTACTCATCATTCATATAAAGAAAAACATTGGTATCCTTTTAGAATATTTCCTTTAGAAAAAGGTTGAAAATGTGGTAATTCGAAAGATTTTCACCTATAATGGCATGCCCAAAAGAGGGATATTAGCATTAATGCGATTAAGATTACTCATCAAATAATTGTCAGCACTACAGCCTTAAATAATGTTAATAAGAATAAACACAGAAGCACCCAGGAGGAAGTTCCTGTTTAACACAAAGAAGGAGTTTGTGCCCCTAGAACGGGTACCCAGATTGCTCATGAAATGATGTTATAATTACTTTAACTGTGTTTGTGTACAGGTCGGAGCAGAGTCCCTCTTCAACCCAAACACCAACCTGTATTTCGGAGACTTCTACTGCATGTACACGGCGTACCACTACGTGATCCTGGTACTGGCCCCGCAGGGCTCCAAAGGAGACAGCTTCTGTAAGGGCAGACTGCCGGCCCTGGACCGAGCCAACAACCACTTCTTGACCTGCGTGGAGGGAGAGGCGGGCGGCCCGCTGTCCTTTCGCCACGCCCAGGACGTCATCCTTGAGGTCATCTACACGGAACCGGTGGACCTTGCTCTAGGAGAGGTGGCGCAGATCAGCGGTCAGGTCATGAGCCTGTCAACAGTCAACGCCAAGAAAGACCCCAGCTGCAAGACATGTAACATTAGCGTGGGGCGCTAAGGACAAGTTTGGCTAGCGAGCTATGCGGCTGAGCTACTCGTTGATGAGTTTAACGCCTAACAAAGTGCACTGTTGTATACTTATTGGCTACCTGCTGACTAGGTGCTAAAGCGCTGGCTGACTTTGTACCTCAATTGCTGGCTAACTAAGCAGCTAGTGGCTAATTTGCAAACTGGCTAACGTATCCCCACGGCCAACTCACCCTCTGCTGTTTCACTGCAAAACCCACGTGATTGCAATGCTTCTAGGACTTCAAACAGACACACACACACACACACACACACACACACACACCCACCCGCCCGCCCGCCCGCGCGCACGCGCGCCCACCCACACACACACACACACACACACACACACACACTCACTCACTCACTCACTCACTCACTCACTCACTCACTCAATTGAACCACTTTAATTATTGAACATTTCAGTTTGAGTATACCTAACTGTTTTCTGATTTTGTTTAGGAAAAACATAAAAAACACTTCAGATATGCAAAAATTGACATTTTTGGTACAAATGAAAGAGCAAGAGGTGGGTTTAGGACTGGTGATAAGATATGGACCCTGGTTCTGTTAAAGGGCTAGTCACAAGACTTGTAAAGAAGTTTTTTGTTTTTGTTTGTTTTTGTACACATTTAATAGACTGTGTAATATTGTCCTTACTATGCCCAACAACACGTTATCGAGTTTCTGATAACAAAACATAAGCTTAACTGAAAAGAACCAGTTGCAGTGTGACATTGAAAATGCTTGCTTCACTCAGACTGTTAAAACGTTCTGTCCCTTCATTTATTTAATGTAGATGTAATGTAAAAATGACTGTACATGTATTACTATTTTTCTATTGAGGTGTTTGAAGGGAGATTTTGGAGTGTGGAAATGTTATAGGCGTATGCATTGTGGGTGGACCAAGCTTGTTATCACAGCGCACAAATGTAGCATCACTTTTGCTATACTGTACATTAAAATGAAAGATGGCTACGTTTCTTCTGAGAGCTACAAGTAGCCTACAATTACCAACAGATCAAGCTACTAATGGACCAAGTGAATGATACATCATGGCACAATTAATTAAATGTATTTAAACTACAGTATTAACTGATCTACTGGCCTAAAGCGATGACAGACTGCCAGTAGACAGTCAAAAATGTGTTTTGAGGCAAACAAAATCAAACATTTAAACTTAAAACTCGTATAAAATATCTCAGTCAACACTAATGCAAATCTGCAGTTTTTAAGGCAGGTTTGATGTTATGAAATACACACGCTTGCAGTCTTATTCTCCACTCTTATGCTTCTGCATTCACATTTGAAGGTGTTTTATGCAGTAGCAGGTTCCCTTGCTTGCTTGCAGGCAGACTGGGGGCTATCCTTGTTTAACCCTAGTGTCCAAAGATATCCTTAGCTATGTAAGAACAATCTAATCTACAGCTATTTTCAGTGAAACGATTTGGTGTAGAGGGGAAAGAGTGCAGAGACGCATTGTGAGCTTGTAGATCAGCTATTTTCGGGTAAGATATTTGGTGTGTAGAGGGAAAAAGAAAAACGTACCTACCATACTAGTAGATGTCAGTTCCAATAAACATTATAAGAACAATGTATTTAACTATTTTTGTCACAAAATCTGAGATTTTCAGAGAGATCTCTCTGCACTCTACTTGTGTAGCTATTTACCTTGTTAACTAGAGTTCATGCTTACGCTGCTTATTTCGATCTTGCACTTGTAAGTCGCTAAGAGCGTCTAATAAATGCCTAAATTGTCATTGTAAAACGGCAGCGTCCTGGAGGGATTCGGTGGGCAGCTGAGCATGGTGTTTGTAGCAATGGTCTGCATTTCCCTCAATCTGTATTTCTATAGCACCTTGATCTAAAGTTCTCTACATTTACCCATTCATACACCGGCACCAGTGGAAACTACGCAAGGCACCGACCTGCTCATCAGGAGCAGTTAAGGGTTCAGTGTCTTTGCTCAAGGACACAGGAGGAGCTGGAGATAGAACCAGGAACCTTCTTCTTCCCAAACAGCCACTCTACCTCCTGAGCCACTGCCATGGTGCCGTCTAAGCGGCAACAGTGTCATTTCTGATACTGTACTGTAGGTCAGAGTTAACATCTCACAGCTGATTTCATTATTTAGTTTCATTCGTTTGTTTGATTGTTTAATGTTTCTTTTTTTCTTACGCATACCGAAAGATTACCTTGTGTTAAAACAGAATAAAAACCATGGAAACGTAGTTAGCAAAAATATTTATTTTCAACTTCTGTGTTTACAAAATTACAGAAGGAAAGAGAATTGCACGATGCGAAGACACTGTCAGAGATTGCAATATTTGAAGACTGTAATTCTCTCAGGCAAAATCAATACTAGAGACATCAAACCCAACGAGGTGTGCTCTGAAACCAAACATTCAACAACTCAAGGTGGAGGATCACAAGCATGATTTCACTCATAATCTTAAAGGACGTTTTAGTTGCCTCCAAGATTGTTGCATTCATGAATAGTTTGTCAGCAGTTACACTGGCTTTGTTTTCAAAATGCATGTTGTTTTGTTTTTTGGTCAGCAGACAGAACACAAAATCTGCTTGTATGTCATTAAAAAAAGGTTCAAGAATAGGAAGCCTCAAGTCTTTCTACCCTTTGGTGAATGTTAGAAAGAAAGAAAACAAGAGTTCCACAATAGGTTATTACCATCACTGGTCCATGGTTAACCATACTTTGAGTTACAACATTTCAATGTTTTTTTCTGCCATGTAAGAACATTTAAATTATTAGTCACAGTGTAGAAAGAAAGGGGGAATAAAACAATTCTAGCAGAACCTCCAATTCTAAATGTTTGATAAACAAGAAGAAAGACAGTAAAGGCCTTTGAAATTAATCTCCACATTATTTACACAGTATTTACAAATCAAATTATATATGTTTTACACATTTTCACATTGATTTTCAAGTTAAGACTTTGCCTGCTTCATGTTTTACAGCAGCAGCAAAAACTAAAATAAAAAACATGTTAGGATCACCTTATTTTTTTTTTTTATCTTTTGGAAAACAGGATCCTTTGTAATGAGCCTGTCATTACTGCACACTTGCTAAATTGATGCCGTAACGCAAATTGTATTTGCTCGGTGGCCAGGAAGAGTAATTGTTTGGAAAATTCGACTTTTTTATATCTACTCTCAACTGCCACAGTGATCTGATAACTGGTGGTTAGAGTTTTATGTTTTCACTGTTTTCACTGTTTCAAGAAAGCATTCCCTGCATCACTAATGCAGTGACGCAAGCTAAGTGCATGAACATTCTTTACTTTACTTCTCTAATACCGTACACATATGACTGTGTCTTATTATCTAGATTCAGTTACAGAGTGAGATTATTGGGCATTTGTTTTTTTCTTCATTTTTTTTACAGCCCTGTAACTTGCTGTTTATTCACACACATGGTAGTCTTTACCTCTGGGTACAAAGACATTTCCTGGACAAGGTTTCCCAAACGTATTTCAAGGCAAAACATAACAGTTTGTAACACAACGACTCACTTTCCTTTGGGACACACACGTGGAAACATGCACATTCACTTCATGCTTGAGAACTGATATCATCGAAAAATACACCCAGAGCAGTGCTGGATTTCATGCATCATCTAATCAGGTTCTAATTTAGACCTGATAGGACAACCGATGAATGCAATGAACTACACAATAGCAGTCCTCAGTGTTATCCATTTGAAACTCAGAGTCTACAAATATGACCAAATGGACCCATGGGTCCATTGTGGTAGTGAGGGTGTCAAGGACAAGAGTAGAACTTTACTTGTAACCTTTGAGTGTAAAAATAAAAAAATAAAAAAAAACATTTGATGGTTTCTTTTTCACTAATCTGAGTTCCCAGAAGTTTTCGCCGGCTCGGCGAGGAACTTCTGGGCCAGAGCCCTGGGATTTGTGGGCGGGATGTAATTTACGCTCTGAATCTGAGCGGACACGCCTCTTACCGGTCTGAGAGCTGTGCAACTCGTGTAAAAAGTCCGACGAGAGGCAAACAGCAGTACACAACAATGGCGGCCGAAATTTCTCAAGGGGAAATTGCTTCCCATCGATCCTATTTAGATGCAAGACCCACTGCATTTGGATCCCGCCCCCTTTTCTTCATTGGCTGTTGATTTGAATCACAACGCAGTGGCCGCGCCCCCGCTGTCCAAACTCCGAGGCAATGCCTCCCAGACTACTTTTTCACTAACATATGATCTACATACTGCCTGTTTTGCAAAAATAAACACAAAGATGTACAATATGCCTACATCTTCATCATTTTCCACAGTTTACATCTAACTAACTCAAAATAAAGTTGCATTTGCACAACAAATCACCATATGACAAAAAAATCTTTTCCTTTTTCAACGTAAAGTGCCATGTAGTATACCTTATAGATGAGTAAATATAATTTCTCTTTTTGTCCATAAATGCTCAATGTTTCTTCTTTCCCCCTGTAATAAAATGTATCATAACAGCTAATCTAACAATTGGTACATTGCATCTCTGTCCCAAATAGAATCATTTTAGGAAACAGCTCCTTTTAAATATATTATATTATATTATATTATATTATATTGCACTAAAACAACCGGCCTGGAATGCTATGGTTGGGATGGTTGGTTCTGAACAAGGCCTGTTGATCTTAGTTCGTTCAAACTCCTGCTTTATCCTAGCCTGATTATCAGACAGAAGCTGCGTGGAGCTTGGCTGCAGTGTCCGCGATTACCAGAGGGAGGGGATTCGAATTTCCCTAAACCAATCACAAGAGATTCACGATTCCGCCTACATCTGACGTCATCGTACAGCTTGTTTTAGCAGATATTCACTGATTGGCTTGTCGTTAGACCACTCCCACCTCCGACTCTGATTTGTCAGGTATCTCTTCGATCGCGAAAAGCCATAGGCTGACATTATAATGCCAGACCAAGAGGAGCTCACTCAGAGAGTGGGCGGGGTCTATGGGCTGGAACCAGGCTAGCTTTATCCATGTGCATTTATTCAATCTTTTGTAAAAAGGAAACACCGGCAGAGTTCAGACTATCTTTGTTCTGACAATGTCTATTCGGGAGTAGAGTTCAGACCCTCCGAACCCCTTTAGGGGTAGAGTTCAGACCCTCCGAACCCCTTCAGGAGTAGAGTCTAGACCCTCAGAACCCCTTAAGCAGTGGTGTGTTCTACCGTCAGATGCTGTGTACGGCGTATACCTTGGGATTTTTTCCCGTCGCCACCGTATACCTTCAAAAACTGTTTCATCCATTGAAAACGCGAGAGCGCATACCCACGACCACGCGCATCGTATCGTAGCGTATACCTTTCGAAAAAAACTAGAACACAACACTGCCCTTAAGGAGTAGAGACCAGACCCTTGGAAGTAGTCTGAACCGCTTTAGAAGGAGTAGAGACCAGACCCTCAGAAGTAGTCTGAACCGCTTTAGAAGGAGTAGAGACCAGAACCTCTGAAGGCCTTTAGAAGGAGTAAAACCTCCGAGCCTTTAGAAGAATTAGATACCATACAGCACCTTTAGAAGGAGCATAGACCTGGGCGCTCGGGTGGCACAGGGGTAAAGTACATGTTCAGTGTCCGTCACCACAGAGCCTAGGGGTTCGATTCCACCATAGGCGCATCCCGTTTGGCCAAGCGTCTATACGAACACAATTGGCCTGTGTTCGGGGGAAGGAAGGTGAGGAGGGTGATCTTTGTCGCTGTATGTACTCCTACGGGCTGGGGTGGCGCATTTTGAACATCCTCATGGTGGGGGCTCCTCACTGGTAAGTCAACCAGTAGGGTGTTGCCACATGTCTGTGGCAACACAGACATGTGTGGGGAGGAATTATTATTATGGCATAACAACTAAACTTGGAGAAAAGAGGGGTAAATCTTTTTTTTGCCTACTCTAAAAAAAAAATAAAAAAAGGAGAAGAGACTAGACCCTCTGAACCCCTTCAGGTGTTGAGACCAAATCTCCGGACCCCATCAGGAGGAGTAGAAACCAGACCCTCTGAACTAGACACATGGGGTTGTTATATCCCACTTTACTTGAATGTACTACATTGTAGTACATTCTCCCAAAGCCATCCGCTGCCTTTTAGAAGGAAGTCGTTTATAAAGAGTTTGTGCTTTCCCCTGAACACAGTGATTGAGATAAAGTGCATTTCATTGTCAGATCGGCACACACACCTAATAGGGTATAAAACGTTTTCTTTTTTTGTTTTGGTCCACAACTTCACTATTCTGCATGCTGGAAAATGTACAAGTGTTGACATCTAAAATGTTGTTCCAAACAGCACTGAATAAAAAAAAGAGAATTTAAACCTATAGTAGAAGGGTTACAGTAGTAAACTATACGTCAGAGGAAGAGTCTTAAAGTCATAGTACGTAACTTTGCCCTGTGTTTTTTCAGTTTTTGTTTTGGTTGCACACAAAACATCCTTGTCTATCAAAACAACTGTGAAGACACCACAATACAGCGAGAGGGCAATGTGTTTGTTTATTGTTTTGTAAACACAAGGCAAAGTTAAAGTTACATACTATGCCTTTAACTATGTGTGATGGCTGATTTAAGCAGTCACACCTGGCATCATACTGTAGTAGATAGATGTAGATTCAACATTGGCAACGGCTGTTCACTGGAGCGATGCATCAACGCGGCTGCCATATTGGCAGGGGGCAAGCCATGCTTCATAATACTGTACACGTACAGTATATATCCCTCATACATGTCTATTGAGACAGGAGGTCTTTCCACTATATTAAAACCATCATAACTCGCTGAATACTCATTATGGTTTGTTTCAAATGTCAGAGCTTTATGGTTAAATTAAGAACGTGGGCTTTCATGCCAAAACACCTTATCTTACATGGATAGCAACACTAGAATATACACAACTCAAGCATATTTCTTGCAGGAGTGTTATGGCAAGTTTCCCCTGCCAATATGGCAGCAACGTTGACGTACAATCCAGTGGCCAATGCAGCATCTGTATGTATCATACTGTATGTATATTATGTCTATGACTTGAAGGGAGAATCAATGTTTACATGCATTAGGAGCGCTGAGACCTCCTAGTCCCTATGTGGCCAACAAATCATTTTCTGATTCTGAATGCAGTTTGTTTTTGTTTTTTTACTATACAAATGCACACTTTCAAGTAATGCATTCTTCATCTTGATCCAGGAAAGGGAATGTATTTTCACATTCTAATTGGTTTTGGTCTTAGGTCAAGGTGGAATGATCATTTCTTTTGTTTCTCTCTGTCAAGTATACAAGTGTACTGTATACGTTTGTGCTCAATGTGAACGACATTGTCAAGTATATACTTGGAGTTCTAGGAATGTGTGAAAATGGTCGGTGGGTTCTGAACAATGACAATACTTCATCACATGCTGCTGTATAGATTCAGGGTTTCATTTTTTAGTTGAACTCGACAGATTTTTTTTTTGTTCTCCAAAAAAACAAAAAATGGAGCCAAAACAAAGGCGATTTGTTGAAATTCAAACTACGCATACTCACACACAGGTACTACGGTGACGCGTTGGACAACATCTGACCAAGCATCAGATGTTTGACGCGACAAGCTCCTCTGACTCATGTTTTTTTTTAACTGCCGCATCAAAATATTACAACCTGGGAGTGTGTCGATTCCAACGATTCACAAGAATGTGACAGTGGAACTAAAAAAAAAACACCACAGAAGTCTTTAAACGTTTAAATTAGCCCTCGTCTGGTAGAGTGTACATTTTACACTTTAGGGCACAAGGTTTATGTACACTTTCTTACTCCTCTCTGTAAAATATAAGCTTACAATTTAGGAGCAAGAATGGGGGGCGATGAGTCTATTTCTCATCACTTCCTGTGTGGTGGGGATTTTGTCACTTCCTGTTTGGTGAGGAGGACTTCCAGGAGTCGAAGTTTCGCCTTGAGATGCTTGTATTCCTGGTATTCTGCCGCCATGGGAGAACGGTCTTCTTTCTGACAGATTCTGTGGACAAACATGAGAGACACATTTAACGTTATACATTAATATTATGCAGTGTGGAGTTTGTGGTCACTAACTGGCCCTGGGAAGCAGTGCGTCTCTCACCTTCCTGTCTGACGCTGAAACTCCTCCTCAAACTCCCTCAGAACTTTGCGGCTTCTCTTCTTCTCCGAGCGCGTCTCCCTCAGACACTGCAGGAGTTCAGACCTGAAGGACACATTGTACAATACTGTAATGTTTGTTGAAAATAGAAGAAGAAATGATCAGCGCTTGTTCGGAACAGAGAAATCCACAGATCTCTGTACAGTATCTATCTGTCTGTCTGTGTGCCTGTCTGTCTTTGTCCCCTTTATGCCCATATATGGAGATCTCTACATCTGTCTGTCTATGTCCCTTTTTTCTGCCCATATTGATATATACTGTTGTCATAGACTGGTCTCCAAGTACTAGGATAATGGGTACTCAACGGGACAGACAGACAGACAGACAGACAGTCAGACATCCTACCTTGATGCTTCATGCAGATTGGCCATGTTGAACGCTTGTTGTTGACGGACAGCCTTCACTTCGTCTATTGGGGACACAAAGGCGGGATCACTGTCGTGGTCGCTGTCCTCCCCATTGGCTGCTGGCCGCGTCACTCTCTGAGGGGGCGGGACAGGTTCATAACTGACAGCATAATCTTCATCAGAGCCCTCCTCTTCCTCCTGCGATGTTAGAACAAGAAGATAAATTTAAATATTAAGGATTATCATCTGTGTGTGTGTGTGTGTGTGTGTGTGTGTGTGTGTGTGTGTGTGTGTGTGTGTGTGTGTGTGTGTGTGTGTGTGTGTGTGTGTGTGTGTGTGTGTGTGTGTGTGTGTGTGTGTCTTACTATGATAGTAAAAGTAGGGCTGGCACACAGCAGACGTTTGATCATCTGGTATCTGTCATACAGAGACTTCACCAGGCTGTCAGGCTGCTTAGAACCCTGAGAGAGAGAGAGAGAGAGAGACAGAGAGAGAGCTTTTCTATTAAAACAAAACACATCAGGGCAAAAAACAAAAAGGATCTAAACTAGTATGTAAAACAGCACACGTAATCCCAGAGAGCAAAGGCAGATTATGAGTCAATGGGCCCCTGGGCACAGACTTGTACAACCCCCCCAAGTTGACCCCCCCCCACCAGGTTGACACTGTGGTCAACAGCGCCATAACTACTTTCGAGAGGATCTACAGCGCACATGCATTGACATTCCAAGGCTGTATTGCACTTGCCCCCCCCCCCCCCCCCCCCTCGAAAGTCCTGATAAACTGATAAACTGGCGGGGTGAATGTAAAAGGTATCATGATGGTTTATTTCTTGCAATATCTGCAAAGTGAATGTTTAAGCTATTACTTCAGATTTCAGTAGGACTTTAGGGCTCTGTTATTGACATGAATGTCTAATCCCTTTGACAAGAAAAATGCAAAGTTAATAACAGTCAAAATTCACGCAAAGGCTCTGGCTTGGGGCCCCCAGAGAGAGAGAGAGAGAGACACACACAGAGAGAGTGTGTAGATGCTTGTGTGTATGAGCTTACTGCTCGGCCGTGCACACTCTCAAAGTACAGCAGACACTTCTGAAGGATCATCTTCTCCACCACCATCTGAGCCTGGGTCATCTCCTACACAGACAGGTGAACAGACAGATAATTTAGATAGATTTACAGATAGAAAGGCAATGGATAAATCTATGGATAGATCGATCGGCACGCACGCACGCACGCACGCACGCACGCACGCACGCACGCACGCACGTGCGCCTACCTTCACATTCTCAGGCATGCCCAGAGCCTGTCTCTTCTCTCTCAGTCTTTTGAACAGTGACTCCACCGTTTCCTCCAGAGTGGGACTATGTTGCTGTAGCTCAGGTGCCCCCTGCTGACTAGCATCGTACCTGCAGGAGGAGTTTCAGTGTGTCAGTATAGTTTCAACATGATTCCATTCCATTCATTCATTCATTTTCTTTATGAATAAAACCAGAGCTGCCAACTCTCACACAATCAGCATGAGACACACACAAATGACGCCCCTCTATTTCCTGTGTTGTCAATTGTCAAATTATCCCAAAGGGAAAAGTCAACTCATGCATTGAAACACATCCATCCACTTCTGCCGGGTTTACTTTTGAGCGACACAGTGAATTAAATTATTCTTTCTTCGGAAGGTGGCTGTCCTAACGTTCTAGCAGTGGTGTAAAGTACATTTACTCAAGTACTGCCGACTTTGCTGGAGTATTTCCAATTTTTAGTACTTTTACTTCTACTCCACTACATCTCAGAGGCAAATATTATACTTTTACTCCACTACAATTATTTGAAAACTTTAGTTACTACTAGACACTTTGTAGATTTAGATTATTATTAAAAACATACATTAACGACTTAAACCACATTCCTGCCGTTTGAAAATAGCCGATCTAAGCTCATTTGAGCTTGTAGATCTGCTATTTTGAAAAGATTTGTATACAAAAATATATTTGAAAACTTGTCAAATGGGACATACTGTGAACTTTCTACTTTAGGTACTTTACATTTTGATGCCAATACTTTTGTACGTCTAATTAGTACATTTTCAAGCAGCAGTTCCATTTCATTTATAACCCCAGACGTTGCTGATCAACATAGCTCATATCAATCAATTCATGTATATATGTTTAGTTTTGCTGCTTAAATATCTTATGTAATGTGCTGCTCTCCAGTGACATGGTTGTGTGTTCATGGTAACGTGTTCAATAGCCTCTACGCACAGTCAGCAGCCATATTGGAAAGAAATTGGGCCTCTTCCTTACTACTTCCTTCACAGGTTTTTACCAATTATACGAATTAAGTCTCTGTTCCATTTAGTGTAGCACAGTGGAACCCCATAACTCTGAGAGTGTACAAATGGAACCCGTAAGGGTCCATTTGGAACCCCCTCAATGAATCATGAGGGTACCTGGACCACACTTTGAGACCCACTGGCGTAGCAGTGTTTCCAGTGAGCCACCATGCACAATATCAGCACCCTGACTCTGTTAGACCAGAATGGAACAGACTAGACTAGAGCCTTCATTAGTATCATTGGTAAGTTAACACCTGTGAAGGAAGTATGGAAGAGGCCCGATTTTTTTCCAATATGGCTGCTGTACATACTCATAGAGCCAATTACCTCAATAATGTTTAAAGTAGTCTACATCATTAAAGAAAACACTCATATACATCAATACACAATAGCTGGCGCTCTGCTAGAGGAGGACCAGACTAGTGTTGTGCCCAAAACTAACTAACTAACTGGCTGTTTTTTGTTGTATTGTGTGTATACAACACATTGTATAGTGTGATCAGTGTATATCAGCACTATATTCAAAGGTCTTGGTCGCCCTCATGTGGACAAAATGGGTAAATCCCATTGTTCACTCATTAAAATATTGAAAACGAGATGAGGCAATATGGCACTAGTACGCATTCTACGGCGCTGGATTCTACACTACATAAGCTATTAAAATCTACCTAACAGCGAGAAGCATTGCTGAGGCGTAGTTAAACTAGTATTCCATGGCTTTTTTTTCACATAGAGAGGGGGGGTGCACCGTTCCTGGAGGTACTGCAATACCAGGTCGATGCGTGGAGTGGACGGAGCAAGCCCCTATTCCATCTCCCAGTTCCAAAAATCAATTTAATATATGGTCCCCGGGTAGGGGACGTATCAGATATTAAACTGATAAGAACAGATACTACACTTGATCTTAGCCAAAAGGCCGAGAAGCGATGCCGCACCGCCACTCGAGAGAGCCAATTGATTCTAGAACATACCACACTCCGTCACGCTTTGTTTGACACAAAATATGAATACAAACACAAATAACGCCACATCAAACCCCTCTGTAATGAAGTGTGAAACGTGTGTCTTAACCAGGTATCAATGCAACGATAAACTACAAATGTAACTCAGCTGTGATTCAACGTCCTCCATTACTTCCAGTGTTGCCAGATATAGAGAGATAAATAAGCAACCAGGTCTAGGAAAACAAACCCAATAGAAGCAACTTGCAACTAGGGTACTATGCCATACATTGAAATTAGCTGTGAGCTTTTAGATCGGCTACTTTCAAAAAGTCTTGAAATTAAATTTGGAATATTTGGAATATTTTTTTGAAATGATTTCTAACAACACAAATCTGGTACGGGACTCCCTGGCGGGCACAAACCATTTTCAGATGGGGGTTATATAGACAAATACAGAATAATTTTGGGGTCCATGACATGAAAATATTTGAGAAGCACTGGTTAAAATAATGTAACTAACAAGCAACTAACACTTTACAAACAAGCCCAAAAAACCGCAACCATTAATATTTACGTTTAATATTTTAAGTCGCTTATAGTAAGCGGACATGGCAACACTGATTACTTCCTGGAACAAGTTGTTTCAAACTGATGACGCATTTCGCCATGCTCCAATGAGAAATGGGAAAGAGCGGTGAAATAAAAAATATTTTTACAGTATCTTTACAGGGATGAAAATACACTGTAAGTGCTATGCACTCAACTAAATGGTAAATACGTAATTACACCATGTATCATTATTGAATAATATCCGTGAATCGATTGAATGACAAACATATTCATCATGACGCGTTTCAAAAATATTTAACGATGACAGAGCTCTGGCACTCTCTGGTGGTCAACACAAATAAATGCAACGAGTTGGGGTCTGAGTAGGCCAGTGCCAGTGGTTAAAATGAGCAGTGGTGTTAAGTACATTTACTCAAGTACTGTACTTAAGTACCATTTTGAGATACTTTACTGGAGTATTTCCAATTTTCAGTCCTTTTACTTCTACTCCACTTCCACTACATCTCAGAGACAAACATTTTACTCCACTACTACTTTAGTCACGATTTGTATTATTACAATAATTAATATTATTAAAATGACTTGATTTAATTTCATTATAACCCACCTATAAATTATACCAGCTGTAATACCCGGTTGGGGGTATGGATTAGAAGTTCATAAACTGAGGTAATGGACGTGAATAATATTTTTTCATTACTTAAAGTTCAACAATGAATACAAATACATTTCTTTGGTGTGCAGTGGTGACACCGAATGGGTGTATCAACAAATATTACAGCACACATGCCACCAAATCTCTCTCCGGTGTTTTCTGAGAAGTTGGCAGCCATGCTGTTGTTACCTGCAGACGTCAGTGTGTTGCTGTCCTGTGTCATCACCTGCCTCCTGGTCCTTCAACTCAAATATGGACTGTCTCAGTTTCAGCTCTGGGAAAAGGGAGAGCAGGGCCATTCATGATCAGCTGGAAAATGACTGGAGAAACTAACATTTGCTTTTCTTTTAGTCTATCTGTCCATCCATCCATCCATCCATCCGAAAGAGTAGCCTATGTGTTACTTTTTATTTCAAACGTAGGCTATTTTAGTGTAATGAACTGAACAGGTATATATATACTGTAATATTAAAAATGTTTTACCTTTGAGCTGTTTGCGAGCCTTGGCCAGTTCAGTCATGACTCTAACTATCTCTGGGTTGGCACTCTTGTCATTGTAGGACGGCTGAAAGAGAAAGGAGTGAGGGTCAGAAACCGCAGAATCTACATTTTTAAACTATTCTATTGAACACCCTTTAAGTCTGCGTGTGGAAAAGTATTAAAACACGCTTCTGGCTAAACCTCCTAACTCCATTGGATCCTCAAAACTGTCGCTCAAACCACCTCTAACTTTGGAGATAGTTGTTTTGTCCATCATTGATTAGAATGACGAAGTCAGACGGAATCTCCACATTAATGGTCAAAAACCTCCTAACTCCACCTGGGCTGTATTTGGGTAAAGTGATGATAATATAAGGACACATTCAAGTATCTGACAAAGTATAAAGTCACCATACCAACTTTGATAAGCCAGTATTGTGTTGTTCTAAAAACATGTTTTTTATTTACTGAAAAGTTAATATATTGGACAAAGCTGGTTTCTGCCCGACAGCAGAGATATACAGTATATTTGGTTCTTCAACAGGTGATGATCATGCTATGTTTTACAAATACAGGACCTGCCACTATTCATTCATTGAAAACCCCCCAGTGACCATTATAATATACGGCAGGTCTGTTTTATGACCACAAGGGGGAGACACCAGCACATTCAAGAATTCCTCTGGAGGCTGAGAAAGATAATATTGTAAGTTGACACATGCCAGTATGAGGGACTGTGTAAATGTGGGACTGGAGAACCTGACAGCATGTCTTTACATTTTACTTTTGCAGTAACAGTGTGCATACTAGAGTGGTGTTCACTCCCATTTCTAGTCTCTGTTGTCTGGTTTTAATGAAGACATGGTCCCCCAGGACACAGTCCCTGCCTAGATTCTATTACTATTGTACATTACAAAAAAATGATAGTTGGCAGTGACAGTTCTCTGTCCTTAATCCCCTTTCTTTTGAGACACAGGAAAGTAAGACAGCTGAGAGGGAGACAGCGTAAGAGAGACAGACAGTAAAAAGCAGAAAGAGAAACATTGCAGGAGAGACAGACAGTTAGCCTGGTTCCAGACGGATCTGCCTTTGCAAAATCCACGTAGTGTGACGTGTGAAATTGTCTGGCCACGCGAGGCTAACAGACAGTAGGAAAGCTGAGATGGAGACAGTGTAGGAGAGACAGACAGTAGGAAAGCTGAGAGGGAAACAGTGTAGGAGAGACAGACAGCAAGAAAGCTGAGAGGGAGACAGTGGTATTTCCAGACATGAGTTGATCCCCAGGGCTCTATACTTAGTCAGCTCCTTTTTTTCCCTATTCACTAAATGTCATTGCTGAAAATAGCCGATCTACAAGTTCACAACGCACCGCATTGCGACATGTTGTGAGCTTGTGGCTAACTTCTACAACATCAACATTTTATTCTATTTATATATAACTATTACGACATATGTGTTTGCATGTAATCACTTGTTATTAATGTATTAAAAATACATTAATAACCAGTTATTATTACCTTGTAGTTCATCTCCTGTTCAAAGTGCTCCTCAAACTTCCTGACTTTCCTCTTCAGGGCCTGGATGTGTCGGGTGAGGAGAGGGATGGAGGGAGGGGCCGTGACCTCTGACCCCTCTGCCCTGTCAAGACCCCTGGAGCTACACACACACACACGCATGCGCGCGCACACACACACACACACACACACACACACACACACACACACACACACACACACACACAGATAATCCTCTATTAAAATTGGCTTATGGGAGGGCCGGCCGGTGGACCACATCACTCTGTCTAAGACATAACCATAAACATATACTGTAGATAGATAGATAGATAGATAGATAGATAGATAGTAAGAGTGACATTTTATATATTTTATCTATCTATCTATCTATCTATCTATCTATCTATCTATCTATCTATCTATCTATCTATCTCTCTGTCTATCTATCTATCTATCTATCTATCTATCTATCTATCTATCTATCTATCTATCTATCTATCTCTCTCCTCTCTCTGATTGCAGTGCTGTTGACAGTCAGACAGACAGCAAGATAGACAGAAAAATAGAGATAGACAGACAGACAGACAGACAGACAGACAGACAGACAGACAGACAGACAGACAGAACGACTAGTAGGCAGACAGAACGACTGGTAGGCAGACGGGTAGACAGACATAAAGATAGACAGACAGACAGGTAGTAGGTAGTCAGAAAGACAGGTAGACACAGACAGACAGACAGGAAGACCTACAGCATGTAGGTCTGGTTGCAGGGTGGGGACGGCGCGAGGTCAGGGTCAGAATTGAACCTCAGGCTGAGGGCAGAGCAGCGAGGGGAGGGCAGAGGGCTGTGACCCCCCGCCAACAGATGGACGAGACCCCCACCACCTCCTTCTCCGTCACTGGGTCCTCCAGGGCTTCCCCACAGAGGGGCGTAGGGGTGTGGGCTCTGTGGGTAATCTCCGTCAGCCACCAGGGGGTGACAGCTCTGGGTCGGCTGGAGCGGGGCCAGGGGCTGGTGGTTCTTGGGTGACAGGGTCTTGGGTGACATGGTTTTGGGTGACAGGGTTTTGGGCGACTGTGGTGGTCTGTTAAAGAGCTCTGTGGAGAGACCAAAACATGGAGAGAAACATTAATTAAGAATATGCATTGGTCCTAAGCATTCTCTGCTCAAATCTGTCAACTGGAGACGAAAAGCAAAACAGTAAATAAGGCATGCTTATTTCTATTCTTTTAGCTAGAGCAGGGGTGTCCAAAATGCTTTCAAAGGGGGCCATATTTGAAAATATTAAAATCCATCAGGGCTGACTGCATCTGCTGTCATACTGTATAATAACTTTGGATCATAACAAAGTCAACATACAAATGCATGTCATGTCATTAAACTACAGTGCAATATCAATGCTCTTTTGTTGGCAATGTCGCAGAAAGTAAGTCACTCATTTTCACACGCATGCACTGCATTGCTATTCCATTTACAGTCCAATAAAAAGTCTTTGGTTCAAATGGCGGTGTAACCAAATGTAACCAGGTGTGAAATAGGCTTTCTTTCACATATTACGAATGAAACAACACAAGGAACAAGTAGTAAGGAATCATTACAAATTCTACTGAGAAATAGCCTATCTGCCCAGGTTAATTTCAAAACACTCAGAAACTTGTATGTATGAATTTCACATGACTATACAGGCAGGCCATGAATAATACATTTTAGAAAGGAAGCCGCAAGCCATATAAAATGTCTTTGGCTATGTCTGAGCTAGAGTGTCGTAATGCTGCCCTAGTGTATGCGAATAGAGGAAGGGAATCAACGTCATGCGAGTGTTGGAAGTGCAAACAAAGGTGCTTCTTGCAGGGGTTTGGCTTCTTTTCAAGCCTTGGGAGCTTGAAAAACAAATATCTACCATTTTTCATAAGATGGTTGTTGCAGGTCCCTACTCTACATAAGCATAGTTTTTTTGGCACTAGGACAGAAATAAATATCTACTGTAGGCCTACTGTATATGATCCATCTCACTAACGCAGCACTGATACCTAACCTGTGTTGTTTGCATCTCCAAGACAATGGCGGATTTGGCTAGCCTTGCAGTATGTGTGCGTGTGCTCCAAAAATGGCATGTTTCACACAGAAAAGGCAATTCAATGTGCTTTACACATGGCATGAAAAGCATGAATCACTTTTCTGTCTGGTTTCAGTTAATTCAACGAAACCTTGAAAATCAAAGGAAAGAGCTGGTAGAGCTATCAAAAAGGCTTCAAGAAGACAACTCAAGCAACAAAATGCAGAATAACTTTCTCAAAGCCAAAAAAAATAGGCAGGCTTCTCAGGAGCAGAACAAACATAAAACTTAACATACAAACATAATAAAGCACTAGCCTTAACAGACATCTGACAGAGGACAGAGCTTATAATCACACACTAGCAGCTAGCACAGGTGAACACGATGGACAATTTACACAGGTGGGACTGATTACACTGACTAGAGATTTTGAGGACATCAGGTGGACAGGGTTAGGGGGAAGCACAGGACAAGAACACTGTCCAGGACCAGGTAGGAAAAACAGAAGTAGGAGGAGATCAGAGATATAGGCAAGCGACAGATCCTCTGGGGTGAAACTGATCCGTTTTATCAATTATAGAAAAATATCAATTTTAATAAAATGATTGATTTTTTTTTTTTTTTACAGAAATACATCTTATCCGTGTACGTTCAACTTAGTCCAAACTGTATTAAGTCATTTATCCTTTAGCCCCATTGACACAGTTTAGAATGCCATTGCTCGCAAGGCTTGCACCAAAACTAATACGGCTTAACACAACACCATCTTGAAATCACAAACATGTAGTTGCCAGACGAGCATGAATTTATCGTTAAGTGTGTGTGTGTGTGTGTGTGTGTGTGTGTGTGTGTGTGTGTGTGTGTGTGTGTGTGTGTGTGTGTGTGTGTGTGTGTGTGTGTGTGTGTGTGTGTGTGTGTGCGTGTGTGGGTTGAGAGACTAATCTGTATCTTTCCCCTCTCTCCACCTCATGTAGATTATCACACACAGGTGTCTTTTCCAGAACCTATATGATGGCATATGGTCTGCCACCTTTCAGATACAGTATAGCTGTGTACTTCTTATCAAACATGACTTTTCAGTTTCACGACAGTCAACTTATGTAGCCATAATGTTAATGACATTACTGATCTTACAAAAGACATGCATGCTATACTGTAGTGTAGGTGCTCCTGCCAGTGTCCTACTGTACTGTCCCCGAGCACTGCACAGTGGCTGTTGACTGCTCCTTAGGATGGGTTAAGTGCAGAGGACAAATTTCCCCAAGGGGACAATAAAGTAAAATCTAATCAAAATCACTTCCTCTCACAAAGGACTGTCTGTTCCTTTTCATTTCCAAGAGGGCGGCCGTAGCTGAGTGGTTAGAGAGGCCATCTGGTAATAACACCCCCCCACCTCTGAGTGAAGCTGAAAGTGAATTTCCCTTGTGGAACTAGCAACGGTCTCCCCCTCCCCAACCCCAAAGCATTGCCATCATCACATGCCCCAGACACAGAAAGCGATGGAGAGAGGTGGACAGTGAATGTGTATGAGAGAGAGAGAGGGAGGAAGACAGTAGAGATGATGTGCAACTGGTAATTATGTGCTACTCTTTCATGGCTGTAGATATTTCACGGTATACATCGCTATTATTATTAGGACATGAGATTTGCGCTCTACTGATCACGCCTTTCTAGTCTATAGTCCCAAAACCCAGCTCACACAAAGAGGTGAGTTCATATCGGTACAACCACCCCAGACCATCAGCAGGACTCGACTTGCGTCACAGTTGCGTCACGGGCCATGGCCAGAGAAGTTTTCATGATCACCTCTGTGTTTTCTTTTTCTCATTTTATTTTAGATCATGTACAATCTCAAACTAGTGCATAATAATTAGAGACGAGGAAGGAAAGAAAAAGGCAGAGGTCCAGGCTCGTAACCACTTAATCCCTCCCCTATACTTAACCACTAGATCTGCTATTTTAGCCATTTTTGAAATGTAAAAATGTGAGGCCAAGGTATAATGTTCTTACAATAAAGCATCTATTTGGGCTGTTGGGAAAATTAGCCACAGCAGGACAACCAACCAGGATAACGTGATATTGTGTTAAGTTCTAATGTTGTTAGAACATGACATCTTTATACTGTATCATAACATTATACCATATTATACCATACAATAGTATTAGAATTTCACTCACAAATACCTACACCTACTGTATAGCATAAAATAACAACTATATAACATTACATTAGAACATAACTATAACATAGAGTTCAACCATAGCATAACATTAGAGCAACATAATATTATAACATTATGCTTTGTTTTGCTATGTTATTATCTCACCATAATGTTATGATGTTTCAGTGTCAGTTGTATAATGTATTCTAAAGGTATGTTTTAATGTTAATGTTATGTGATGTGATGTATGTTAAGGTATGGTTTAAAGTTAATGTTATGTGATGCATGTTCTAAGAATTTTAAATTATTGTACAACGTTATGTTATAAAGTTTATAATTTAACATTGTCATAAAATTCTGATCAAATATTAGGCTATGTTAGGGTTAAGGTTATAATTGTTCTAATGTTATGCCATGTTATGTGGTGACGTAAAAGGAATGTTCTACATTCTAATGTGTGTGTGTAAGCGTTTCCTGGTGGGTGAGTATTTAAACGACGCATCTACACCTAGATGTGAGTCATAGCGGAGAGAGAGAGAGAGAGAGAGAGAGAGAGAGAGAGAGAGAGAGAGAGAGAGAGCATGTTTGTGAGAAAGAGAGACTGGGTTCTGCCATGCAGTCGTACCTGGGGGGCTGTTTTCATCCGCAGGATAGCCGTGGCACAGAGCCACCGTGGGGGGCCCTTCCTTTGCCCCGTGGACTCCCCCCAGACCACAGGGGCTCCTCTGCTCCTTGCCACCATGCAGAGGAGGGGTGCTCTCCTCCGGGGAGGGACCCAGCGACGGCCCCCCCTCCACCTCCATGGCCTGGAGTTTCAGCAGAGAGCTCTGCAGGCAGAAGCAGAACATGACTGACTGAGGAGGAGGCAGTGGTGCCACTGGTGGTGGTGGTGGTGGTGACGACGATGATGATGATGATCGCAGCCTCTGTCTCACGACCCTCGCAGAGGGGCAGTGCTACCAGTTTTCACTCAGAAAAGAGTCTGGATCAATTGGTCAATATCTGCCCTAACGAGTCTTTTTAGGAATCCAACAATTATCGTCTCGGTCAGTTCATGCCCACAATAGCCCAATCCGATACAATGAATGTGACACGAGGTCTCTCTCACGCTCTGTGGGGGTCTTTCTTGGATCAGTCGGTCGTATTCCAGATAGTAGCCGGAGCCGCTCCACTGCAGGTCAGTCGGGACAGCATCCCTACGAATGACTGACAGGAGAAGGAGGTGTGGTGGTGATGATGGTCGCAGCCTCTGTCTCACGACCCTCACAGAGGGGCAGTGGTACAGTTTTCACTCAGCAAAGATTGTCTGGATCAATAGACAATCGCTTCTTGCCTAACGAACCTTTAGGAATCCATACAATTGTCCTCTCAGTTCATGTCCAGTTCATGTCCTCCTCAAGCTGTTCAAATGAACGAGACACGAGGTCTCTCTCTCACGCTCTGCGGGGTCAGTTGGTTGTATTCCAGATATTAGACGGAGCGGCTCCAATGCAGGTCAGTGGGGGACAGCATCCTCCTATGAGTCGTAAAACCTCTGGTTCCTCTTTTTTTCCCCCTCCTCTCTCTTCCACTGTTCCCGTCAGGTCGGCTGCTGAATCAGCCGGCTGCCATCCTCATGTTGGGAGGAGATAGATAGGATCCTCAGTCTGCAACTGAAATGCAGTGGAGAGGAGAGATAAGGAGGTTTAACATCCGTTGATTTGCTGCACGCCTCTCTCTCTCAATCTCTCTCTCCCTCTTTCTCTCAATATGGTTTTCCCGCTGGATGGTGGAGTGAAGGAGATAAGAGATGCTGATGGAGGAGAAGAGGGAGAGAGGTGGATGCTTGGCGTCACTCAGCCCACACTGACTCTCTCTCCTCTGATTGGATTAGAGGTGTGTGTGTGGGGAGGTGGGAGGGAAGGAGGGATGACTGGAGGAAGAGAGGAGAGAGGGAAAGAGCGAGGGGAGTGAGTATGGATGGAGAGAGAGAGAGAGAGTGGGAGAGAGATATGTTGCCTTTTTCTGATAGAGGAGACGGAGTGGGGGAGGGGCGTCTCTCTGCCATATGACATCACCTTGCAGCGTGCGTGTGTCGCGCGTGTGTGCGTGCGTGCGTGCGCGTGTGTGTGTGTGTGTGTGTGTGTGTGTGTGTGTGTGTGTGTGTGTGTGTGTGTGTGTGTTTTTGCGTGTGTGTGTGTGTGCGTTGCAGGGCGTGGGCTGCTGCATGAATTTCATTCACAAAAAGGAGCTTTGTGTAAGAATGGGGGAGTCCAGTTTTTGTCTGGGTGAGTCATCATCCTCCTGGATTGCCCCCCCCCCCTCCCTCTCTCTCTCTCTCTCTCTTTCTCAGTCCCCTTCTCATGTTCTCTAGCTCTCACACCCTCCCTCTCCCTCCCTCTATCACTCTTTCTCTCTCTCATGCTCTGCCCCCCACCCTCTATCTGCTCCCCTCTCTATCTCACAATCTCTACCTCCTCTTTCTCTCTCTCTCTCTCTCTCTCTCTCTCTCTCCCTCCATCTCTCTCTCTCTTTCTCTTGCTCTCTCTCTCTCTCTCTCTCTCTCTCTCCTGACGCAGGTTGATGCTGCTAGCTGTATCACAGGAAGTGACGAGAGCCACCACACAGACGTAGTTAAAACATGCACATAGACACAGAAATACATCATGTACCGAAATGTGCACATCTACAATACTGTATGCACATAGACAGAAACATGCACATAAATAGACAGTTACATATAGAAACGTGCACATACAGAGTACATGCTGCACATAGAAACGTGCACATGCATAGACAGAGATATACTATGCACATAGATCGACAGGCACATGCATCGACACAAAGATACATGCACATACATAGAAACAGACATACGTACATGCATGCACATACAGTACATGCACATCCAGTACATAGACAAAGATATACAGTACTGTAGCCTATATCTTTGTAGATAATTGTCTAAAAAAACATGAATGCAATGTTACTAACAATCTCAGCAGATCGTGGCGTAAGGCTGTGTCTAAAATAAAATCATTCTATGCCATTTTCTTTTCTTTTCTCGTTTTAATATATGTTTTGCTAAATACAGTACAGTAGCGCAATCTGTCCCAACAACATTTCGCTGCTTGTACCTGTGTATAAGTCAGTGACAAATAAAAACTTCTTGGATCTTGGCTTCCTTCCTCTACTGCAAACCAACTAAATAAAGCTCTCTCCTTTGCAGTAGGAATGTACACTCATTCCCCTTAGAACAGGCTTTATATGTTTGCCTCTTCTGACTTGTACTGTACAATATGACATTCTTTGCAAAGGGCCCATCCAGTAAGTTGAATCAAAAGCATAGGCCCAGTGGTCATCACCATGCCAGCTTGTGATGGGCATTTTTATCAATATTTAATTTTTGTCACGGACAAACAAAATAACTGGTCAATAATTTGACCAGAAACACAAATGACTAGCCGTAAATGTAAACTAATGGACTCGTAATGTGCCATAGTGTCTATACCAGTAGTCTCATTTTGGGCATGAGATCTATTTAGCCACTGCCTTTTCATCTTATAGATCGCTAATTAAATAATGCAAAGAGAATGAGTCAATACTTTAATATGAATGAAAAATATATAAATTATGAAAAAAGTGCAAACAATAATACAAAAATACAAATATGTATGGGACTTAAAATCCTGATGATTGAGCTTGATTTGATCTTTTTGTATAGAAAGCATTGTTGAAATTTCTGTTCCTAAGTTTATTTATTTGTCTCAGTTCCCTGTCTGCTGGAAATGTTTAGTCAAATGGTTTGGGTTTTATATGCATAACCATTATCACTAGAGGACTATGGTCCAAAACAAACACTGAGTAAATGCATTGAACAAATCAACAATTGGAGGTGCCATAATTTAACAAAACAAAGGCAAAACTGAAATAATAGTTTATGGAGCCAAGGAAAACAGATCAAAAAGTCAGCGCCCAACTCCAATCGGTAATGTTAAAAACCTCTTGCCAAGTCAAAAACATTGGTGTAGTCATGGACTTAGACCTATGTATTGTATGGTACACCAATACATATGGCTGAGATTTCAGTTCCTTATTTATTTTTCTGCTGGAAAGCTCTAGTAGTCAAATGATTTGTGGTTTGTCAGAAAGTGTCTTAAATAGAGCGTATATTGGATGATGTCCCTAAAAGAAAAACAACCATGCATTCAGTAATGTACGTAGTGGGATCTGTTCTTGTGTGCCAACCCATGCCTTCAAATTTGTTTTAAAATAACTGCACTCCAAACTGATTTATGTAAATTAAATTAAATAGCACAATATAGCAACAACATTAGGTAAATACAACAAAACACTGATATCTGGAAAGAGAGAGAGAGAGAGAGAGAGAGAGAGAGAGAGAGAGAGAGAGAGAGAGAGAGAGAGAGAGAGAGAGACCGGCATATATAAAAAGTGTGACTCATCCACCTGACACTTATGCCAAGGACTGCCTCCGACACAGGAACAGAAAACACAGACTAGAGTGAGAGAGGTTGTCACGTAAAAATCATCAGGAAATGAAATTAACTGTCTAATCGGACCAGCATTGTGGTGAGTCCCAAACATAATTATTATACTGGAAAAAGCCTTCTAAACTACAAATTGAGATGTTATTTTTGTATTAGTGTAGAGGGTGTATGGCATACTTTCAACTGGAAAAGTATCACTGTCAACAGACACCTACACACTATGAGTAGGCTATAAAACAACATTAGGAGATCATTATTATAGGCTAGACATACATACTGTACAATGTCCATGTAGAATGGCACCCAAACAAACTACTGTATATGCAGACTTTTGGGTAATCACAAAATTCCAGGGCACACCAGTCATTTTGCACACCAGTGTGTGTCAGCACACCGTTTGAGAACCATGTGAGTTTATAACTGCTGGGAACAGTGATAATGTTACAATATCGATAAAACAGTAATGAATTATAATACTGACATAGCCTACTATATATGGGCCTATATACAGTAGTGTGTGCAATTTGGTCAGGGTCAGTTATAATACTGGGATATAAATTAAAGTTTGTGGACTTTTGATCCTTCCTTAGGCTTATTGGGTTAATGATTAGAGTTTCTTGTTGGTTTACAGGAATCAGATCTCAGGGTGTATCGACACTGGAGGACTGAAGCTTATCCAGACTGTTATTCACACCTTGTAGGCAGGTAAGCAGAGAAAAGTTACTAGTCTTTCAATTATGCAATAAAAAAATCAAATTACATCAAAGTACAAATCAAAATGATCCAAGCCGTACACCAATCACCATAGGCTAATAATCACAAATGAGTTGTTTATATTGAGGATGAAGAAGTACTAACGTACATGAGGCACCAATTAGACTAGGCAATATCTGCTTGAAATATTTAATGAATTATGGTGCGTCATGTGCGTAGGCAATAAGCATTGGAGGTTCGGGTCGCTATGCGGCCCTCACATCTAGACACAGGAACAGAAAACACACATTGACAAGTAGAGTGAGAGGTTTTCACATAAAAAGAAGATTTTGCTTTTGAGACTTGGACCTCAGTCTAATGGGAGCAGCAGTGTGGCGAATCCCAAACTGGGCTATATAGACCTTCTAAACCATTAGGAGATCATTATTATAGGCTATTGAGAATTAGTTCAGAAAGAGACAAAAGACATACAAAGTCCATGTAGAATGGAAAGAATTTGTGTTACGTTGAAAGGAAAAACATGTATTTGTCTCATAAGCAACTATTGTGCAGCTATGGCGAAGAAAGGGAAGTTGGAAGGACACTTTCAACCTTTCACCTAGTTAGATGTCAGATTACCTCACACACATACCAGTTTTAATGTTGCCATAGCTATTTAGTAATTTCGTAATACACTCTGAGCCTAAGGAGGACTGACTATAAACAACCATCTTATAATTTCTGTCTTCGTATTTATTTAAAAAATGCCTTAAAGGTATGAACTTCATTTTTGAAAGATCTTAAATATGTTTTAAGACTAAGACTATATGACTATTATGACTGAGTGAGTTTTGTCAAGTGATATGCCCAGATATGATCATTTTTTATATGCGACAATGTTATGTCAAGCAAGCTAGAAAGCTATGACTTCATGGGTAGATGCAACTTTAATCATAAATGACTTGAGTAAGTGTAAAAGCATCAGCAGCAACAACACCAAAAACGTCCATTGTCTTCTCCACTCCAGCTAAGCTTATTATATTGCTCCCATGATTTTCACTGCTGCCAAGTTAACTCATCAAATTAAAACAATCAATCAGTTAATACAAACAAATACAGCCACAATCTCATAAGCTGCCATAACTGATTGGATAACTGACATTGAATGATTGACGCACACTGGTCATTCTTCAGTAAACATTTGGTTAAAAGTCTTCAGTGAACAAAGGTAAATAGTTTGGTGATTTGCTGTAGAAGTGAGCATGAAACGGCAGTTATGTACATAGACAGAAAAGTGCACATACATAGACACAGAGAGGAGACTAGGTATTCATTCATGGGTGTGGATCTGACCCACATCTTGTCTTGATGATGAGCGGGCTCGAGGTCCGCCAGACATGATTGCATCAGACAGGAATGCATCAGAACGGCCTACACCATAGCTTCCTCGTATCAACGACTTGCTGTTTCTGACAATGTACTTAATAGAATATGAGCATGTACTGTGGTGTTTGCCTATACAGGAATACTTATAGTTTCACAGTTACACTCGACCTGCGGTATTTCTGTTTAAGCATGGTCCCATTATGCTTTGGGAAGGGCTAAGTCTTTGACGAAACTATCGAATATAGCCAGAATACTGTGGCATATCTGGCTTAGGCTTTGCAGGGCGTTACAATAGACAGAAACGTGTACATAAATAGACAGTTATACATGGACAATGGACATAGATAGAAACATGCACATACAGAGTACATGCACATAGAAACGTGCACATGCATAGACACAGAGATATATGCACATATAGATAGACAGGTACATGCATAGACACGGAGATGCACCTATATTGAAAGAAACATGCGCATACACATGCACATGTGCATGTACTGCATATCTTTGTTGATGACATGAATAAAAGGTTGCCAACAATCTCAGCAGATTGTGACATAAGGCTGTGTCTAAAATCTTGCTAAACACGAAGCCAAACACGGATAGAGTTTGGCTTCATTCCTCGACTGCAAACCAGTAATTAGAGCTCTCCTTTGCAGTAGGAATTTACACTCCCTCCCCTTAAAACAGGCTTTATATGTTTACCTGTTCTGAACATGTACTGTATGAACCATTTTGCAAAGGGCCCATCAACTAACTAACTAACTAACTAAAATAAATAAACTGCCATATTATCCAACCAGATCCTGTTAAGCTTGCTGCTCCCATGATTTTCAACTGCTGCCAAGTTAACGCATCAAATTAAAACAATCAAAACAATAGCTACAACATTGGTTAAAAGTCTTCAGTGAACAAAGGTAAATAGTTTGGTGATTTGCAGTAGAAGTGAGCATGGCTGGCTATGCTCATGATTCATCATAGTCATTAAATACATATATATAAATGTATAATTACTCTCCTTTATTTAGTTAGATGTACTGTAAGAGGATAATGGAGCTTTCTACAAATGTCATAAATTGAGAGTCCAAATTGAAAACAAATATAACAGAATGTGCCGATGAAGGTATAGCTTAGTTTCCTTAATTCTTTCCAGAAATTGTCTATCATAGACATGAGGATAGGAAAGATCCTCATGATAGGTCTAGTCTAAAAAAGTCTAAAAAATATGTCAATTGGACTTTAAACTAGATGATATGTATACACTTAATGTTTTATGTGTCAAATGTAGCTGTCCAGATATACTGTTTGCGCATATATAGCAATATTATTAAGACTTTTTTTTACTGTTTTACGGTTCAAACAAGAGATCCATCTGGATGTCATCAACAACAACAACAACAACAACAACAACAACAGGATGTCCAGTGGAACCTCAGCTTCCACCAGAGGTGAGTTCTATCAAAACATAAAAAAACAGCAAACTGCTACTGGTTTTGTCCCATCTGTGATCTTTATGAATATTACATTACTCTCCTAAATGTGTGCCGGGATGACTGATTTATCCTGTGTGTGCATCAGTTACATCTATGCACAGCAGTCACAACCAGCCAGCTCTGATTCCAACTAGTTTGGATTCAGGCCAGGTGTGACTGCTTAAATCAGCCATCACTCACACCACATCCTGTTTTTTTTGTTTTTTTCCAAACAGGGAAGAACAGCGACCCGACCGGGCTGAGAATTGTTCTGATCGGGGCAAGACATGGGCGTGAGCCTAGTGGAAAGAGTTCAGTAGGAAACATCATCCTGGGCAGCGATGTTTTTGAAACAAACAGAAGATCAGCTAAGAGTGTCATGAGACAAGAGAAAGTGTCTGGGAGACAGGTCACTGTAGTTGACACTCCAGGATGGATGACCACTCATCCTCTAGATCTGACCCCAAAACTGACTCAGTTAGAAATCCAACAGAGTGTGAATCTGTGTCTTCCAGGACCCCATGTCTTTCTCCTAGTGATGCCATTTGACAACACATATGTAGGAACAGGGATGTCCGTAGAGGAGCATGTGAGTCTTCTCACCGACCAAGTGTGGAGACACACTATTGTGGTGTTCACTGTAGCCAATAAGAACACAATGATACCTGTGAGAGATCTCATTAGTTCTGACAGTGCATTAGGATATCTTACTAAGAAATGTGAAGACCGCTTCCATGTTCTTAACATTGCTGACAGAGGAGATGGAAGTCAGGTTACAGAGTTGCTGGAGAAGATAGAGCAGATGGTGACTAGTAATAGCTGTCACTATGAGACAGAAACACACATCTCAGAGGAACTGAAGGAGATCGAGAGAACTATCAGAAGAAAAGCAGAACAAAGGAGTACAGACACCCAGAAGCAAGCAACTAGACTTGCGAAAGATATTGGTAGTGTATTTTTTCCTTTTACTTTGTCAATAAATACTATTTAATGTTAATTAAACTTGGATCATTTTGATTATTATATATTAAGAGCATAGCATATATTAACCTGGAGATTGTGGCTTTGTTCCTTAAACAAAAAACGGTACAAGTTAATTATACTATGTTTTCTCTAACAGGACTGACTGACCTCAGGATTCTGTTGTTGGGAAGGCGTTGGTCTGGGGAGAGCTCAGCAGTTAACACCATTCTGGGAACAAGAGTATTAAAAACTAGCCAGAGATCAGGGCACTGTGAGGTAATACGTGGTGATGTAGCAGGGAGACATGTGACACTGGTGAACCCATCAGGCTGGTGGTACAACAGTCCACTACAGGACACCTCAGAGATGGACAAACTGGAGATTCAGAGCAGTGTGTGGCTCTGTCCTCCTGGACCACACGCTGTTCTTCTGATAGTTCCTGTTGATGAAGCATTCACAAAAGCACATAAAGTAGCGTTAGAGGAACACATGACACTTCTGAAACAGGGAGTCTGGAGCCACGCTTTAGTACTGTTCACCTATGGAGACTTGCTGGGAGACACAAGCATTGAGCAGCACATTGAGGCTGAAGGGGAAGACCTCCGCTGGCTTGTTGACAAATGTGGCAACCGATATCATGTCTTCAACCATAAGAAGACAGATGACACTCAGGTCACAGAGCTGTTGAAGAAGATAGAGGCGGTGGTGGCGGGAAACAGGGGTGGACACTATGAAGATGATGGAGATGTTTGTGAGAAGATATTTGCGAGGAAGATGGACATAGAGGAACATGTCAAGACATTCATGACCAGGACACACAGACAAAGATCTGCTCTGAAAGCGCTGTTTGAGGGTAAAAATATGTCTGTCTGTCTGTCTGTCTGTCTGTCTGTCTGTCTATCTCGTTTGGTAAAGTACTCCTCCTCCTACTCCTACTCCTACTACTACTACTAATAATAATAATAATAACAATAAATACTAATACTAACATTAAGAATAATACATCACTTGTAGATTAGAGGGAGGCAGAATTGTTTGTAATAATACAAACAAGTCCATCTCTGAATCTAGGCCCTAAATAATGTTTAGTGAACTAATGTTGAGTTTTGGTCTGTCAGGAGAACATCACAGTCTACCAGATGTTAGGGTGATGTTGGTTGGTGGAGAGCAGTCCATGAGGAGCTGTGCTGGAGATCACATACTGAAGGAGACTGTGTTTACAGAAACTATATTCAAGGTGAGTAATATTTTAGGAATTTGATAATATGATAATAAATAAATACATGTATTATTCATAAAGGGGGGGGGGGTATTATATGATGTTCCACAGCAGAGGACACAAATTACCTCTTGAACGATTCTTCCTCTCAAGTGGGAGTATCTTGCCTGATGGCATCAGATAGAATGATGAATTAAGAGGGTTGGAAACCTTGCCTGAGTTTGTCATTTGTTTTCCAGTTTAGGTTAAGAACTACAGCAGGGTAAACCATGGTATAAGGCTGACCTTATAGTACAGTGTGATGTAAGCAACACAACTGCGGCTAATCAAACGAGTAATGGGTGAGATAGATTTATAGCCTGGAATCCAGACTGACTTGATGCGTTCACCTTTTGGATTTCTTCACTGACAAGAAGTGGAGTGTAAAAATCCGTAAGATGAAGTCAGTCTGGATTCTCGGCTAATAGATTTCAGTATATCAATGTGCATAGACAATAAACTACTGACTGTGCTTGCACATTGGTACACCCATCCATGGCTGTGATTGTACAAGCCTGTTTAGTTGATGTGTTCACTTTGTTCAGTCTATAGTTTGTCGGTCATGTTATATCCTGTATGTATTTACAAACGTTGTGATGTTTTACTTCCATATGGTTTATGCTGGATGTGATTATTAAACATCTTCACATAATTTAGGTCGTTCCATAGTTGATTACTGTTTTATTTCACTTTTGTAGTATTACTGTGCACTTTTAGTTAGACAAAGTGATAGAGAATAATAAACTAGAGAACTGTTCATTGAGAACAGAATAGAATCAAGGTGTTTGATTATTGTGACTAACATACAGTAAACCTCATATTCCAGGAGTTTAAAACCCAGTCTAAACTGACAGAATGTGTCAGACAACAGAAACGAGTTGCTGCAAGAAATGTGAGTGTGGTGAACTGTCCAGACTGGTCGACTACACCTCCATCACAGAAGATGAAAGACGTCCTTCTACGCGGTGTGACTCTGTGTTCTCCTGGACCCCACGCTGTCCTGTTGGCTGTTTCTGTCAAGTCCAGGTTCTCTGAAGCTGAGAGGAGATCCATGGAGGAACACATGGAGCTGCTGGGGGACAGGGTCTGGAGACACGCTCTGGTTCTGTTCACATGGGGAGACTGGTTGGAAGCAAGATGCATTGAGGAATACATCGAGTCTGAAGGAGAACCTCTGAGGTGGCTCCTGGAGAAATGTGGCTACAGATACCATGTTCTCCAGTTCATCAAGGGGGACATTTCAGAAGTAACAGAGCTGATGGAGAAAATAGAAGACATGGTGACGAGGAACAGAGGACACTTTGGACCTTTAGACTCAAGAGAAGACAAGTCTGTCAGTGACACGGGACACTTAAAGATGGGACATGAGACAAGACAGATGACCCTGTTTCAACAACTGAAAGGAAAGAAAACCTTAACAGATGAAGAATGGAACAGCCTGGATGAAGAACGCAGGAGGAGAGAGGGGGAATTGAGGAGAGAGGTGGAAGAGAGGAAGAGAGAGTGCAAAGAGAGAGAGGAGGAGTGGAAGAAGAGAGAGGGGGAGATGATAGAGAGGATGTTGAAGTTTGTGGTGATGGAGCGAGAAGAACCACCTGCCAGCTGTCAGAAGAAGGAGCAGCGTGAACCCTTCTCTAAGTAATGAGTATCAATATAATTGATCTGCTTACAGACTTAAATGTGATCGTTCTTACTGTGACCTTTACAAATGTGACATTTCTTCATCAGATAACCAATTAAACGTGGATTATGTTTAACACTTGAAAAATGTGACCTACACTGAAAATGAAGTCCTTGAACAAATATCATAATTAATATTATTTTGTCATTATTAGCAGAAGACTTGTGAACAGTCAAACATCAGACCAGCGCTGAGCCCTGTCACCATGTTGCATTGCCATTTAATGCACATGGAACTGTGAGTTGAGTTCATACCCAATGCTCTGTGTTTCATATATTTATCCATGTCACTTTAACCATGCACATGGAACTGCATTTTTATGCACCTGCTTTTATAAACAACTGGATCAACTACCGGATCATTACTAATCATTTAACCCACTCTTTTACACCTGTAATCCAGTGATGTGACAATAAAGTAAATTCTGATAATAATGATCAGTTGCAGTACTTTTCCTGTATTATTATCATTGTAAATGAAATGAATCATGTAGCAAAATGATATTGTGTAGCCTATATTTACCGAATAAGGACAATATGTGGCATTCTGTGTTGAAGGACAACGCCATAGCAAGCTCTAGTTCTTTTTTTTAAATAAATTGTATTCCAGTAAAAGCCAGCAGGTGGTGTGGTAACATCACCTTCGAATTGTGTATTCCTCATACATGTATTATTTGCTTCATCGCTTCAAGAACTCGAGACTCTCAGTCAGACAGACAGACAGACAGACAGACAGAGCTTATATAATTCACTCAATATGACTGCATCACCATAGCAACATGGGTTTTGCATGGTGAACAGGACCATACAAATGAATACTGAGGATTCTACAGTGTAGCCTTTCGTTTGAAAATATAAGAGCAGCTGACTTTCAGGGTTAAGAACTAATGGAATATTGTTGAATAGAATGCATTTGTTGTTCCATAGGAATGCATTAGGTGGAGGCTGTTTGATGTCATGCCTGTAAACTACAAGAAGAGGTAAATCCACGTCATCAGGTGGCGACAGAGTAGAGGAAGGAAACGAAGATGGGGATAAAGCCGATTTGAAGGATTACAACAACATTACGATGAGATCGGAGCCTTAAGAGACACCGAATGGTTGTTCTTTAAACATAATGCGCCATACAAACCTTATTTAACGTTTTCAAACACATCGCTATAGATTCTCTCATCTAATCTAGGAAAAACAACAGAGGACTCCGTTCCAACGACGACGCCAACAACCCCGTTTCCTTGACAACGGTGCGGAAGTTTATTCCGATGTTTATTCTATCATTATGAAAAACAAACCTATTCCTGATCGTGTTTAATTGATTATACATACACATATTATTGGTGGGATTCAAGTGGTCATAACAACATTACTGCTATATTTAGCAGCTGCTTTTTCCCAGCCAGGGGCTCGAAAATGTAGTTTGTTCAAGGTTGTTATGTCTTCTTGTGTAGCTAATATGGTAGCCTTCATGCAGTGGTGGAAAAAGTACCCAAACGTTTTACTTAAGTAAAAGTATCAATACTGCAATGTAGAAATACTCTGTTACAAGCAAAAGTCCGGAATTAAACATTTACTTGAGTAAATGTACAACAGTATTGGTTTCAAAATCGACTTAAAGTACAAAAGTAGAAAGCACTCATTATGCATAATGTCCCATTTCACAAGTTTTCTAATGTATACAAATCTATTGAAAATAGCAGATCTACAAGCTCACAATGCGTCAAATAGCCAAAGTGTAAATAGGGCTGAAGTGGTTAATGTATGTTCTGTAATAATAATCTAAAAATATACAAAGTAACTAGTAACTAAAGTTTTCAAATAATTGTAGTGGAGTAAAAGTACAATATTCGCCTCTGAGATGGAGTGGAGTAGAAGTAAAAGCTTGAAAATGGTCCATTTGGTTGTTAACTATCAATCTGAGACCCCTTGAAGCTATAAGTAATTGTGTCCTCAGACCCCACTTTGAGAACAAATGCCTTATTCAATATTCACCTACAAACATATATTCCTAATGCGTTTATTTTTGTATGTGCATCTGTTGCAGCTCTCCAACATAATGTCCTCAGGTTCAGAGATGAGCACGGACGCCAGTAAATGGCTGGACGCCCATTACGACCCGGTGGCCAACCTGTACACCTTCTCATCATGCATGGACCTCGCCGACCTCAACGGAGACGGAGAGAACAAACTGGTGATAGGAGACCTGGGGACTGTAACCTATCACATGAAGCTCAAGGTTAGAGCTGCAACTAACTATCGATTATTTTCTCAGCTTTCTATCGATTACTTTTTTGATTAATTGAATAATCGAGAAGCGTGTTTAATAAAAAAAAATATTTAAAAAAGAATAATTATATATCAATGTATCGATTAACCACTTAAGTGTTATTTGATAGTATACTTCTTCGTTGACATCCAAAAATAGTGAAAATATAGCTTACAAGCTGAGCTTTTTTCAATCTTTTTTTGAAAATTTTGGGGAACTTTTCACGTATAATGACATGGCCAAAATAGGGGTCGATTATAAATTGATTACTTTATTAAATGATCACTGTTGTTTTTTAATAATCAGATTAAACTGATAAGTTTGGATTAACCGTTGCACCCGTCCTCCAGGTGTACCGGGGCACGGCGCTGATGAATGAGAACACGCTGCTGGACCTGCCCACCGGCCTGGTGTCCTTCCTCATGGACCTGCATGAGCCCCGCATCCCCGCCATCGCCGTGGCGTCCGGCCCCTTCATCTACGTCTACAAAAACCTCCGGCCGTACTTCAAGTTCACCCTGCCCAGTCTGGAGGTCAACGCAGTGGAGCAGGTGGGTGGGCTGGGGGGGATTTAGTCCAGTGATTCTCTAACTTTTGAATCTCAAGGACCCCCATTTTGAGATACATTAGGCCACGGACAACCATTGATATGGTCGTTTATCCCTCCGACCCCAATCTTCACTGTCAGAGATTCCCAGTGTTAATTTAACTTTGAGAGAGAGTACAAATGATGTGTCCATTTGGTTCCATTCGTACACTCTCTGCGTTATAGACCAGTAAGGGTCCATTTGGTTCCTAACTATCAGTGGGGAACACCTCTCAAGGACCCCTAGTGGTCCCCAGACCCCGTGTTGAGAATCAGTGCTGTTGCCTATTGCTGGTTTTCTATCGCACCAGGAAGTCACATGTTCTTATCATTCGGTTTAACCAGGGAGGGTGAATGCAGTTAATAACAGCCTGGAAGGAGACAGAAAACTAGGTTCTTAAAGTGGAGCCCAGGGTTCCTTTGAGGGGGTTCCAATCCAGAGGGTCCCCCAAGCAAAATGAGAAACGCTTAAGCTCTAATACATTTTTCACCCATTCGAAAATAGCCAGACTACAAGCTCACCACGCGTCGCATCGTTAAATCTCAACCAATGTCGACAGATCTTCTCTTATCTTTCCCTGGCACAAAATCGTTTCAAATGGGGGTCTGGCGTCCAAATGGCGTCAAAGACCACTGTCATATCTCATCACTAAGAACTTAACTAGTGAACTTTCTGTTCTATTCGCTCTACATTAAATATCTTTGCTGAAAATAGCCGATCTACAAGCTCACAATAAAAAACCTTTTTTTTGTCACCCCCAACCAGGACGTGTGGCAGCAGGCGCGGGACGAGGGGATCGACCCGGCGACCATGAAGGAGATGTTGGAGGGGGTGAGGAGCAAGGCGGACGTGCCGCTCTCTGTGCGTTCTCTCAGGTTCCTGGGCCTGGAGCTGCAGGAGATGGAGGAATTCGTCAGTCTGCACAAACAACAGCCAATCAGGAGACAGGTGACTGATAGACCAGCCATTCCCCAAAACACAGGGTCCGCACCCATTTGGATGGGTGGAAAGGTTCATACTCCTAGGTCATGGGTCTTCAGGGGGTCCGGGACTCCTAGGGGGTCCTCAGACTGAGTTACTATTCTTCTCAGCAAAGAGGTTTGGTGTAGAGGGAAAAAAGAGTATTGAGGGTTTAAGCGGTTAAATGTCTGAACATTCACATGAGCACAAATCCAACATATTAGTAGAAAAGATCAAACAAATAAAAACACTCATTTCCACAACACTGATGATAGTGCTGTCAAACAAGTCTGTGAAACTGTAAAATCTATGAAAAGGTTTAAAAACACAATATTATACAATGTAGTGGGGGTCCCTGCTTCGTCTCTCTCTCAGCTAAGGGGTCTTTGGCCTGAAAAACATTGAAGACCCCTGTCCCATAGGTTATAAACATCTATTATCAACATCTGTGTGCATTTTAAAGCTGTGAAGTGGAACTCATAAGCTGCTTTGTGTCCTTTCAGACGGTGATAACCTGCATTGGGACGCTGAAGAAGAGCACGACGGATGAGGACGGAGTCAGCTGTCTGGTGATCGGTTCAGAGAACAACGAGGTCTACATCCTGGACCCCGAGGCCTTCACCATCCTCTGCAAGGCAACCACAAGCTCTTTTTCTTAACCACTTGAACTCCTAGCACCCCTATTTTAGGGGGTACATCCGGCAGAAATAGCAAGCAAGAACACAAGCTCGCAGCTTGTAGAGCTGCAATTTTAGCTATTTTTGCTGTTGTTTTTCTAAATGAAAAAAATGAAGAGATTTTTTTCAATCTTTCAATATTTTATTAAAATAAAATATTTTATAAATGTTTTTTTCTAAGTATTTTTATAAAATGTTAATCGATTAAATGAATTAGTTCGATTAACTGTTGCACCCCTATAGGAAATGCTGCCACATTGACATGTGTTCCTGGACTGTTTTAGATGGCGTTGCCCAGTGCTCCCACCATGCTGGACGTGACGGGACAGTTTGACGTGGAATTCCGCATCACAGTGGCCTGTCGAAACGGCAACATCTACATCCTGCGCAGGTAAAAACAACTCATATTAACGCACCGATGTTGCGCACCGTGAGCCGCTAACAGCGCGCCCCCTTTCAACCACGTTGGGCATGTCATAGGTGAAAATCGTCAAAAGATGTTCTACAAGTGACGCGTTAAAATAGTACAAAATAGGGCTTAACCATACCCACAGGCCAACTCTCATGCTAGGGACCACAGCAGCACAGACTGCCCCAAAGTCAAGAGGCAGGACCACATTGGAAACAAGTGTTTCATTATGCTTTAATGTGTTATCCTGGGTTTATATTTTTGTGATTTTACTTATATATCTTTTAACAAAATCAAATCAAGAGACGAGCTGTAGGCAAATTAATTTAATTTCAACATGACCTAGCCGAGTGATGGAACAACCAAAAAGGCAACACACAACAATGGACAAGTGACAATCTAAAATTAACCCATAACGCACACAACAGACAAATTACCGTTCACAACACACATACTGACAAATTACCATTTGGACTTCCCCAAATCCCAGAATTCCACACTGGCTCACTGGGCCGGCTTTTAAGACCAGTAGATAAAGTTGGACTCCTCAATCATGTGTGGTTTTCAAAATGCAATTATGTAAACTGATCGAACTACCGCTGAAAGATCCAGAATATGATTGACACAGTAGTCTGCAACAAGAGGCAAACAAATTGCTTAAAACGACTTTCAGCAATAACAAACTACTACTTGGGTATTCATGCACTAAAGCCCATGGTGCAGAGAAAGCAACAATTAAAACAGCGACCCCACCAAGACCATGGATGTGCCCCTGAGACAACTGCTCCACCCACGTTTCAACAGGACCAAGGTGCCCAACTAAACCTAAAGGAGAAACGTTGCTATGCCCCGCAGGGGAAACACTCCAAAAATATATTTGCACACAAGCCTATCTACTACACTCAACCTCCCTTGGTTCCAACACAACCCCCGAGCATTTGGCAAAAGGTGGAGACCAAACAATGTCTCTCTCTCCCCCAGCACAAACAAATGAACCTCAACTTAAGCAAACAGGTAAGGCTATAGGCTAAATCAATTAAGGGCTCCAATAAAACCTAAGACAGGAAGAAAATGTAAACAACTCAATGCTTACCCAAACAAAACCCCAAAAATAAATCAAATTCTTACTGAACTGTAACAGGATGAGCCCCCGTTTTGTCATGAACCTGACTCAAGAGTTCAGACAAAAAAATAATAGAGGGCTACACGGATAACTTAAAAACAAACTTTATTTTATTATAAATATAAATAAAGACAACGTTACGAAAATAATTAAGGAGTGTGTTAGTCTGTAGAACCAGTAGTGCAGCAGGTGAGTGGGTGTGTGTGTAAATGATGTTGTTGGATGACGGCTGCAAACCAGAAGACAAACAAACCAAAATGTGCGTGCAAGTGGAAAATGAAAGAGAGGGGAAAAAGGACTGCTTTGAAAGCCCTGAGAGTACTGGGCCAGGTGCTTCAGATCAAAGCTGATGGATCTACCAGCTCTGCTACCAGATACCTGCAACACAAACCAGAACAGACCACTGGCACACAGAGCGGGAGGGCCTTCACACGTGTTTTTGAAAAAGCGCAGGTGCAAATGTGTTATTATTCGTATTAATAAGAACTGTGATATTTACGCAGGGACTCGCTGAAACCCAAATACTGCATCGAGCTGCCTTCACACCCTGTGGGCCTAGTCAGGATCGGCAAGAACGTCGTGGTAGGACTCACTGAAGAGAGCCTGCAAGGCTTCACACAGAAGGTAAACACACACACACACACACACACAGGCGTGTATTAATATGAAGACATTTTAGGGTTTTAGGAATTTTATTTATCCCAAAATCGAGTTATACTTAGTTGCGTGCCAACAAGCACAAATAACCTTTTAATAGATAAATTATAATACAATACAATTATATTATATTATATTATACAATAATACAAAAATAATGAATAAGTATATTCAGTATATTAAATATTTAACTTTATACAATGAAGAAGCAAACAAGTAAATAGAAAATACACACATGAACTGAACTTTTTTCCAGTCTGGCAGCTCATGTAACACAATAATATATTTTTTTGTTTTGTTTATTATACGTATGAAAGAAATCAGCACACTTCAGCTGCATAACTGTCAATACCGATGTCATCAGAAAAAGCAAATAATGACCAATATATTGGTTCTCCCCTAATCTACTCCACTACGATCACAACAGCATGGATAGGACCTTCGATTTGACTTTGTAGTTTTTGCTGTTGGTCATTCATAAAGTGGGCGATTGTCTTGTTTTGTGATCCAGGGGAAGAAGCTGTGGACAGTCAGCCTCCCTGCCCCCGTCACCACCATGGCTGTCATGGAGATCCCCACCAGGGGCTTCCAGGCTGTCCTGGTGGGCCTGGCCAACTGCGAGGTCCACCTCTACCGTGACAAGAACCTGGTCTGTGCCTTCAAGACGCCGGACGTGGTCGTCAGCATCCGCTTCGGCCGCTACGGGCGTGAGGACGGCACCCTGATCATGACCACCAAAGGGGGCGGGCTGATCGTGAAGATCCTGAAGAGGACGGCGACGTTCGAGGACCGCGACCGGACCCCGGGGCCGCCCATCGCCCAGTCGGTCCGCCTCAACGTCCCCAAGAAGACCAAGCTGTACGTGGACCAGACGCTGAGGGAGCGCGAGAGCGGCGTGGCCATGCACCGCGCCTTTCAGATGGACCTGAGCCGGATGCGTCTGGCCGCCGCCACGGCCTACGTCAAAGCGCTGGAATCCAGCCAGGCGCCCGTCTCCGCCAGCCCGTCCGAGCCGCTGAAGATGAACGCCGTGGTGCAGGGCCTCGGCCCGTCCTTCAAACTCACCCTGAACGTCCAGAACACGGCGGCGCGCCGGCCCGTCACCAACCTCACCGTCAGCTTCCTGTACGACGAGGGCCTGTACAGCATGCGGAACCCCTGCTTCAAGGTGCCGCTGCTGGTGCCGGGGCTGGTCTACCCCATCCAGACCTTCGTGGAGTGCACCAGCGACAAGGGCGTCTCCGACATCATCAAGGTGTTCGTCCTGCGCGAGGGGAAGAGCGCGCCCCTGCTCACTGCCCACATCAACATGCCCGTCAGCGAGGGGCTGGTGCTCAACTGAGACGGGATGTCGTGGGGGGTCCTTCTGGTTTACTACGAGCAGAGCCGTTGAAAGAGAGAGAGTTACGTCATTCTTTGACCTAGCCGCGACGCGTTCAAATGGTTCATGTATCGTATGTATTAATAAAAATTATACAACCAATAATTGGTTCCATCAGAAAGAAAAAGAAAGGGAAATCTAGCAGTTGCAGGAGGAGGCTAAGAGCTTTATCACCCTGGAGAACTTGGATCAGCGCATCGAAGAGGCCCTGGACAATCCTAAGAATTACAACTTTGCCATTCACAAAGAGGGCAGAGTTGTCATGCAGACGGTACTGAAGAGTTGGTCGCCCGATGGTGAGCCTTACTTGTGAATTCTTCTTTTTCTGTTTTTTTTTATTATCTCTGAGCACAGCTAAACTAATTCCGAACCAACTTGCTTTTGGCAATAAATTATTGAATGTTATGAATATTCTTTGTTTACGACGGAAGTCTACAGGAGTGTCGTAACTCTCTCTCAATAGCTCTGACATGGAGGTGGCAGGTAGTGTTACTTCAGGTCAGTGGTTACCCACTCCTGATCCACAGGGCTCCGTGGTCCTCCTGGTTTTCTGTTCTACCAGGTAGTTGATTGCATTCAGCTGATGCTCTGATTAGACAGAGGTAGTACCAGGGGTCCCCGAGCCACTGAAGTGGATGGTTTGTAATGGACTGGTGGGGTTGTCTGTTATGGTATTTATTGGAATATTAACTGGTCATAGTTTAAAGACAAACCTGCCATGAAAAAGATACACCCAAATCTTCCAATATGGCTGCTAGCATTAAAGTAATGCACATTGTGGAATATTAGCTATATTAAGGCTGTGTTTACAAATTGTTATTGAGGGTAGTTTTGTGTGTGTGTTTTTATATACAGTAAATATTTTCAAGTAGCCACACTTTTTCCAAAATGAATATAGTGATTTTTGAATGGAGCAAATTTAGACACTAATGCTTAGGGTCAACCCTGTAGCATTGTTAATGTATACTTTTGAGAGGGTTTATTGCACTTTATGTTGACATTTAATATGAGATTTGTGCAGGCTGTCAAGACTTCTAAGAGAAGAGCATCCAAGTGCAGAAAAGCACAGGAGGGCAAACTCAGATGAAAAGAGAACACAGGACTTTACACTTTACTTGGACTGCCAGAATACAGACATGGGTAGAGAGCAGATAAAGCCTGATGTGTACTTGATTGAGCATTGAGTCTTGCACCGGAAATAGCCAATCTAAAAGCTCACAAGGCGTGTGAGCTTGTAGATTGCCTATTTTCGGTACGTGAGGCTGCCTTACAAAATCTGTTTTCATCAGACACAGATGTCAGGAACAGACATACTCACAAACTAGCACCAAGAGTGAAGTACATGACTCCCATACACAACAGGCACTGATAGAACAGACAAGGCAAGGATATACATCTGGTAGGAATGCACAGGAGGGGACTCTGGGACAGGATGAATAAATCAAGTCAAATGTATTTAAAACATGTTTAAAAACAACTTCAAACGTGCTTTGCAGAGCAGGAGGTAGATGAAATCCACAAATACAAGAACAGAAAAAATAGAGGGTAGCAAAAATAACTTAAGCCCCAGGGGGTGTTTGTGTCTAATAAATGTATGGTAGCAGACAAGAAAACGCATGTCTATAATATGTGGCACATGTAGCTGGATAGGCAAGGCATGGATTGAGATCTTAAATCAGAGTAATCTGCAAAAAACATTCTGAGTAGGGGAAAATATGCATAAAAGAACTGAATGTGAGGTTAAACTTGAACAGTAGGGCAACTAAGGCAACTGCCGTCCTCGGAGACCCCAAATGGCGCCCCTGGCCACAGACATGAACAACAAGACTCAAAGCTCAAAGGCATAGAGACATGTACAGCTGGGACAAGTTCAGTGAGTGAAACCTGTTTCTATATCTATGAGTGAAACAGCTTCATGATGTCATACTCTCAGGGATTGAATCATTACCATTTGTAAGAGTGAAGTCAAAATCACTATGTATGTTTTTTTTATTCCTTGGTTTTGTGTTTCTGTTTTAATTTGCTCTGGTATCCCTGTGGATTTTGGCTAATGTCAAAATTAAATCATTAAAATATCTCAATGTTTAGAGCACTTATTGTATTTAATGTTATTCAAATGTTATGTCAAACCTTGATACTATATGGGCTAAATGTGGTGATAGCTTTATTGTTCCCCAGTACATACCAATCTATTGGTCAGATGTGAATTAATTACCTGAGGAAACGTATTATTATAATAATATTTGGGTTTATTCCAGAGAAGAGATCTTAAAAGCGTCAGATATATTCTTAGTATATATTCTTCTAAGTTTATACAGAGATACAGAGTCTTATACACATGGGGTGAGTAAACGCCTTCCGTCTTCACGTCAGTGTCAACTGTGGCCACCTTGCTTCGTTTCCCTGGCAACCAAATTCATCTTGACATGCATCAAAACTGTAAACAATCCAAGATTAACCTACTAATATTGCTGACATATACTAGTTGCCATCAAAACAAAGTTGCAGGCACTGCCTGAGGGACCCTGCAGAAATTTCAACCAAACTGACACAGAGGCAGGCTAAAATATGATAAACACGTGCACAGAAAGACCTGACTTCTAGGTGAAAGGTGACAGCTTGACAATAGGATTAGTTGTTTCATAGTGAATTCATATAGATTTGGTCATAATGGACATTCATTCATCATTACATAATTTGACGTTTAATTTCAAAGCGTTACCCAAGGCAACTTTATTGATAGAAAACTATTGATAAAATAGACCTATCATGTGGTTTCCGAGTTAGCACCATTGTGACAAAAGTCTCACCATTTCATGGGGGAAACAAAGTTATACAGTTGTAAAAAATGTTCAATAGTGGAAGGTGTTGGTTGTTAGTTGTGATCACCGTGGTGCGCAAATTAGGACGCACTTCTTTCCTTTTGTTTGTTTTTATTTTTCACACTGTGCAGGGGGTTAAAGGACATGCAGTTTAGTTGTGTGTGGTTTTCTGGGGAGGCATACGTAAGTCCGACATCCCATTTCTTATCAGACAAAATACAGAAGGAGAAAAGTTACCCACATGTAAACAAAGTAAACATAATTCGGTTATACTGCACATCAAACATCCAAACTCAAAACAAACTTACTTATAATGGACGCACACATTGCAGCCTCTGCGGCTGCTCTCTGCACCAGACCTGACACACTGACCAAACATTTGCTTTTATAGGTGCATGGGATTGGAAATCAAATCAACAGCAGGTGCAACTAAATTGCCAATTAACTGCTGTGCACTCAGCACACATTGAAGTGAAAACAAAGGGTCCATTTTGGAGGAAAAAACAGAAACAATAATACTAAACGTAGAGTTTGGGGAATCTTCTTAACAACAGTGTTTATGTTTATGTCGTGGGGGAGTCATTCATGTCTACACATTTTAAAATCCGGAGTGTTGATGTAACCCAGAGAGTGTATAAATGGCACCAAATGGACCTGTAATATACCTGTCCACAACCCACCAATCGGCAAGGTAGAATCTCAGCAGATAGAACAGATAGACTGCAGAGTCAGATGGCTGAAGAAACCGACATGAACAGTTTATATGAGTGTTTCGTTTTCTCATTTGTCACACACACACACACACACACACACACACACACACACACACACACACACACACACACACACACACACACACACACACACACACACACACACACAGTAATACTATATTTGTGAGGACATCAACATTTTAGGACAGCGACACAATTTTTACCATTTGTTGCTATTTTTAAGCCTAACCCCTAAAGTCTGAGTTATACGCCAGCTTTGGCGAGTTATACTTACGTACAAGCGCACACACAGACACGCACGCACACGCACAGGAGAATGAGTCACATGGTCCATCTTTGTTCACTTGCTTCCTGTTGTGACAAGGCTTTGCATCATCAATTAGAGTTTAGACAGGGAGCTAAGGGTTAACCCAGTGTTAACTCTTAGCAAACCTTTTTCAGAAAAGAGCAAACAAACAAACTTTCAAATATAGGGAAAATAGCCGATCTACAGGGTAGGTCACAACGCGCCACACCAGGCCTTAACCACATGAACCCTAGCAATCTCTAGCAAGAGATTTGGTGTCTCTCTCCCAGTCCCCTCTCTCTTTGTCTCTCTCCCTACCCCCAACCTCTCTCTGTCCTGTAATTATCTTGCTGACTCAATACTCTGTGTGTGTGTGTGTGTGTGTGTGTGTGTGTGTGTGTGTGTGTGTGTGTGTGTGTGTGTGTGTGTGTGTGTGTGTGTGTGTGTGTGTTTGTGTGTGTGTGTGTGTGTGTGTGTGTGTGTGTGTGTGTGTGTGTGTGTGTGTGTGTGTGTGTGTGTGTGTGTGTGCGCGCGCTTGCGTGCGGGTCTGTGTGTGTGTGTGTGTGTGTGTGTGTGAGCCTCAATTTAGCTGAAATAAAACTGTTGATATTCTGATAATTATAAATTATTGTTGTTGTCCGGCAGGAACCAGCTAACAGGAACCAGCTAACTCACAATGAGGTTTTTCCAACCTCATTGTGAGCTTGGAGGTCCATTCATCTGTCCTAACTCCTAAATAAGATACAAAATAAGTAGACTAGATAACTACATTAGATTTAAGATATTGTATTTGTCATCACTCATGCAAGTATGCACAGTGAAATGTAATGTAACAATGTAGTATGAAACAGAGCTAAAATAAAAGAGTTAAACAATGAACGAGAACTAACACATTATCATACAGTAGGACATTTTCAGTTTCTAAAACAAAAAAGACAAAGTAATGTGAGGTGTTTAATGACATTGTCTTTGTGGTTTTACTTTTTTGGGAAAATTCACTTCTAATAGTATTATTATATTATGGGGAGTCTTGTATTTTCTTAAAGAAAGACAAGATGTTGCTAACTTAACCCTTTCTTTCTTTCTTTCTTTCTTAGTAAACACATACACACACAATGTAGGTCATTCCCATGTCTTGGAATTGTGAGTCATCACTTTTGTGTGTGTGTGTGTGTGTGTGTGTGTGTGTGTGTGTGTGTGTGTGTGTGTGTGTGCGTGCGTGCGTGCGTGCGTGCGTGCGTGTGTGCGTGTGTGCGTGTGCGTGCGTGAGCATACAGTCTGTCATACAGTGTGTGTCTATGTGGGAACCGCCACTGACTGGTTTTCTAAGCAGCAGGAGATTCCATGTGATTATTTCAAAGGCTGCAGGAACACACAGGCACACGCACATGCACGTACGCGCACGCGCGCACACACACACACACACACACACACACACACACACACACACACACACACACACACATTCATATAAGTACATGCGTGCGCACGCATTAATGCCAGTATGAAAGAGTTTTCATTGACGGTGCCTAAAATAGGCACTCACACATTCCTGTCTCTCTCACTCACACACACACACACACAGAGCATTGACTCGTGCGACAGGAATTGCCTAGAGGCTCCCTCCCAACACATACACAAACACACACCTTGAAAAACCTTTCATTTCCCCGACCCACAAAATATAAGCATGCACAGGCGTGTCTGCACAAGAGGAAATCACACACACATACTGTAGACTACACTACACGCGCACACACACATACAAACACACGCACACACTACAGGAAGGTAGACGTGCCTGGGCTACATGCCAGAAAAAAACGTGGTTAACTCTGACATCATGTTGACTTGTTTTTATTCATAAAAACTGATAAAAAAAAAACAAATACATAAATTATATAAATAAGAGGTTTCAAAATGTGGTTTTTTTAAGACAAACTATTTCTTACATCATTATAAAATGCATCATTAAAAGGAATCAACCGATTCTTCTGTAATGACAGACATATTTGCCATATTTGTCTAAAGTTCAAGTTCAATTCAATGTCATCTGTCAATGTATTGACAGTCATTTGTTTGTTGTTTTCCAATCGGAGACTGTGCTTCATGTAACACCCTCGTCCATCTACATATTGCGATATTGCGCCTTGAAAATACCCTATCTGCAACGTGAGCTTGTAGATCAGCTATTTCCTGCACTGTCACAACCTGGGTATCCAGCCAGTGTTTCCAGGTGTCATATCTAATAGACCGGTGGTTCTCAAACTTTTTTAATTTCAAGGACCCCCAGTTTGATACAAATATCTCATCTCAGTCTAGAACCAAATGGACCCGTGAGGGTCCTTTTGGTTCCATTTGTACTCTCTCTGAGTTACAGTCCCGTAACTCCTAAAGGACCCCAGGGGTCCCCAGACCCCAGTTTGAGAACCACTGTAATTGACAATTACCCTTTCACACAAGATTACAAATATTGAAGAGATATTTGACACAACAGCGTACAAAAACCATCAAGTACACATTGCAAAAAAAGATCAATTGGTAGGTCCAGCCTGGCTTAAATTAAAGGCTTATTCATCTTTAAAAAAGAAACACAACAGCAACAAACTTTTTAAAATGTTTCTAGGCATGACAGTATAAAAGGCATGCCTAACATGCAGCAGGCCTTCAGTAACAAATATCTTCAAATGTTAAAAACACCGTTGTAGGTAACATCCCGCACTTTGGTATTGACATAACAATGAACAGACAAGAGTTTTTGAGGCTTTGAGGGATTTTGTTCCTTGCAGAGCAAAAAAAGACGGGCACATTTCTGTTAGTGCAGTCGAAGAGTTTCACTCAAAAAGGAGTTAGCTGCCAGGTCGATCGAACCCTTTCAAAACGATCACTGGTCTTTAAATATAACACTTTATCTGGGGTAATATTTAACATTTTAAAAGGATGGGATCATCTGCATATTTCTTAAAACATACACGATCAACCCGGCATACACCAACTCTATTTATACGCCTTTTTGCAGTGAAACTCCTCAGTTTAGGTTCAGTGTGTTCGCATAGTGCAAGCTTTCTGGAACCCCACAGAGACTGACTGAAGACATCCTCAGCAGGCCGTGCTGTTGCTGGCATTACAGTACATTGTGCTATAACTAAAGCCTGGTTTATACTTGGTTGTGCATCGTGTCTTGCGTTGTGAGCTTGTAGTTCTGCTATTTTGGTGCAAGACACCGACACTCAACAAAGTATTAAATCACCCTTTACATTGTGCTAAGTATACACTAAAACATGTTTTTAGTTCTGAACAGATTATTACTGAGCATATGGCTGTTAACCACATTAACCCTGGCGTCTCTACTTTGGGCATGTCATTACAGGCCCATTTGTATGAAAATGGCAAAAATAGCCAATGTACAAGCTCACAACTGTTGCATGTTGACGCGTTGTGAGCTTGTAGATCGGCTCTATTTGCTACTTGTTATACGGCGAAGTATATAGGGTGTAAGTGGTTCATTTGAAGGTGAACAAAAGCCAAAAATGGGGATATTATTTCTGCGTAAATAAAATAAGACAAATCTGAAATAAATGAAATAAAAACAGAAATCTGTCTCTTGTCTGAGGACCTTTTAGGATATCTTCAGTGATTCGTGGAGGGCCCCTGGGCCTCATTTTGAGAACCATATTGTCAGTGCACATTGGTAGACAGTGCAGGTAGAAATGCCCATCCGCTACGTTCCCTCAAAGCCCAAAATACATTTTATTTTAGCCAGCATACCTGTAAATAAAATAATGCATTCTTGTTCCTTATGGCTAAAATGAGTGACTGATCTGTTGTTGTTTTTTTTAACCTCTCTTTGATGTAAACTTAATTCATTTAACCCCTTCTCCCCCTTCCCTCTACAAAGACAAAAAACTAATTAGGGAAATTAATAATGAAATTGCAAATTATAGACAATCAGTCAAAAATAATGATAAACAGAGAACAAGTATAGAACGCTTGCCGGTATATGACTTAAACAAGACAAACATTCCTCCATATTTGGTGGGGTGTAATAATTCAAATAAATACAAAGTACTAAAAAGAAGAGAAAAAAAGGCTATGAATAAGTATAATAAAGACAAAATCACAAATCCAAAAGACAAGTAAGTAAATTATATTAAGAATAGTTTCCGATCATTTCTCAAGTCGTGCGTTTCTCATGCACCCTCTCATTTAAAACAACTGAGAATATTCAAGTCAGGTAGTGTAATGGGAATTCTATCAGAGTTGTACGTTACCTTTAGTTAAAGCCTGCCGTAGGACCACAATCAGTAGCTACAACGTTTACGACAACAGGACAGTTATTAAGCTCGACATGAGGGGTGGTGGATTCAGGAGTGTTTTAGTGACAAAACACGAAGTCTGAATAAAGCCCCCAACGTGTCGCGGATGCAACGCGTAAAGAGCTTATATAGATCTGCTATTTTTGGTGTGCGATGTCGCTGTACAACAGACTGAATTGAATTCAGCGTTATGTTTGAAGGTCTCTATACCCAGCAACGACTGAACTCTTTTTTTTTTTACTTTTCCCTTCACTAAAATCCAAATCAGAAAAAAACAAAACGTTTCTCTGTAACAGTGTTTCCTAACACACTATCAGTTCTAAGTAGGTTATATGAGTGTTTACAGTCTCACATCAAATATTTGTCAGTATATTTTGATGACAGTTCTGTACGGCAGCCTATGGTGCTTAAACTTTCGAGAGCAAAGCCAAAAGACTGCATTTATCATCATCATCATCAGGGGACATAACGTTCCAGGAAGTGGAACATTCTGACTGAGCAGAGCCAAAAACCAGACCCGCTTCTCCATGAGCGCCAAATTCCTTCCGTTGCTTTTTTAGAGCAAAGAAGAGCCGGCTACAAATGATAACAGACTTCTCCCCTCCATTATTTCTTTACCAGGCAATTTTCAATCCCATGGCAACATCCTATATTATGCCTAAGAGTGGCGGGAACAAACGCACATACCAAAGTTTACAATGTAAGGACACAGGAATATGTGTTGACCTGTTCACTCACACATCTAAATCGGCCTACATGACAGCAGACAAATGCTGTGCATAATAGAAGAGTCACAGAGCAGGATTGTGAAGCTTAAATGGCTGCTGCTCAAAATGGCAGAGTAGTGAAAAACGGGTCTGTGTCCGGCTCTGTGATCAACCAGGAGTTCATCTAAGCTTCTCCTGGCATTTCTATTGAGTCTAAGAGCTTCTATGGTATTTCTGTCCATCTAAGAGCCTCTGCTGGTGATTCTATTCATGTGAAGTGTGTGTGCGTTTCAACTTGATATAGCTCATTCTTTCTGAAATTGTGCATTGCAGTAAAATACAATAAAAAATAACCATTCAAAAGAAAGATCTTCAAATAAAAACTGTTCATGTTTTGTTTCGTTTTTCCACTCAAAAAAGGATCTTGTCTTGCTCTCATTAACTCTGCTGACAGTGAGGTGAAAAAAAACCCCACACCTCTTGGTAAACGCTGGGTTGTGTTTGATTCACGGGTGCAAATTTTGCAACACAGTCCGTTTGTGTCTCCTATCCATACCGCGGTCCACACTAGAACCAAAGGAGTCTCACAAAGTCTTACGGCTCTGTGTTCCGATTCAAGTCTTGACTTCAAGTCCAGTTTCATTAGATCTGGAATGAATTTGATACAAATCCGTGTTCAGATTTATCCAGTATTTCTTGATATTGTAACTTTGATGCTTTGTTTAGATTGTAGGAGAGTGTAGAGAGACAGGATACGTAGGGCAGAGAGAGGGTAGACATGAGGCATGACGGGAGTTGTATTCAAACCCAGGTCCTCGTGGCTCACAAGGAGAATGTGGTCAGTTCACTCCCTGTCTGAGCCACTAGGCAACCTGTAGACTTATACCCGTTTCCAGAGTCTGAGTCCAAACAAACAAAAAATCATATTCAGTATTCCTGAATCCATTATTCACCCTCTATACCGGAATCTAGATGAGTTCTGTTTTCTGGGAATCCAAACTTAGAACCTGAGTCCAGGTTCCAAATTCCAGCATCCAGATTGATAAACATGTGTCTTGCTTTGTGTTATTGTTGTGGTTTGAGTGCCTCAGGCCACTGAAGCCACCATGTGCAGTGCGGTGGTGTAGACAGCAGGCTCCGGCACCACCGCCACAGGAACGGTGCACTCTATAAACTCTGTCTGGGAGACCTCTGGCTGCGGGGCAGACTCAGGCTTGGCACAACCCAGACAAGGCAGCGCAGCGATGAAGAGGATGGCACCGCCGAGCAGAACGCACACTCCACTGAGGTAGAACGCTAAGTCGTAAGACTGGGTCATGTCGTAGAACCAGCCTTGGGAGAAACGGAGATAGAGAAAACAAGAGTTAACTATAAATGATGTAGATCTAGCTGTCTTCATGCCTGCCAGCCTGTGACATCAGTCATCACGTCTATGACGTCTCTATGATGTATGTGTTAGGTTTCAGCACGATCAACAGCCCCATTGACTTCCATTGTAAAGTTCAAGTTAAATATTTCATAAAGCATAAAACGTATGTGAAAACATTTACTTCTGTGGCTTACTGGCAGAATGTATACAAAGTGTGACGCTTATCGGTCAAACGGTTGGTGAGATTATCTCCGAACAGACAGACAGCCTGCCTGCAGAGCCACTCCATAAAATAAAATACATGCATAAACGTGTATGTTTAACATTATGATCTTTTTTAAATATTTTCTGTAAACATCAAGTTCGTTCCAAACAGATCTCCCCAATTTGAAAGACAAACGAACAAAGAAAAGCTATACCTTTGTTTTCCACAAAGACAAAGTTATTATATTATAATGAGAGTCTTTAGACAAAGCATTTTAAAGCTGCAGTCCGTTTGCTTCATGTCCTCGAAGTGGGACACCACATTTCTACCACTCTTCCAAGATGGGAAGCCTGATTGACCACTTGAGAGATATTGCGCTTTGGGCAGTACTACTTGCCAACCAGTAGGCGTCCTACCCGACCAGAGTATTTTTTTCTGGCCGGGTACCAGAGTACCCGACCAGAACGATTTTTTACACAAATAACTATAATGTACGCAAATACTGTTAGCATATAAACACTGTAAATCCTGTACGATAAAATGTCTACAGGTGCTTTTTTGACCAACGCAAGACTTACAACTTGAGCAGTGTGTTTGTGTGTCCACACGAATGCCCGTTTCCGGGGGTAGTATGGGGGGAAATTAAATTGGCCCTCTTTTAGTCTTAATCCATCCCTGCTTAAGATTGGAGCATTTCATTCAGCAACACACAGTGGTGGTGTGTGATGGTGTGTTTTGGAGAAAGGTGGAGCAGACAGACTGTACTAGTATCCATAATCTGGTGTGATATTAAAGTCTGGCTGCACGCAACACAATTTCCTAAACATGATTTCTAAAAACAGCCAGCAGCACAAACACAAACCGGCTGAAAAACAGGTTGGCTTCTTCTGCCGCCAATGTTCAAAGCCAGCAGTAATTAACTCGTGAAGTACATTTATATTTTCTCTATAAAACAACATTATTCGCAAAGTTGTGTGTGGCCAGCATTAACTGCTGCAACAGGGATTACCAGAGCAATGAACAGCCATTAGCATAGTTATATCTATCTATAACTGTATGACCCTGGGTTAGTGATTAAGCGTCCTTGAGCAAGACACGACTGAACCCTTAAATGCAAACTGCCCTTGCATGGTTTCCTCTGCTACTGGTGTGTGAATTGAGTGTGTGAATGGGTGAAGGTAATGCACATTGTAAAGCGCTTTAGATAAAGGTGCTATATAAATGCACCATTTACACAATTTTATGACTGTTACACAGTTATATACATTAGGTTATATTATACATACATCTATGACCATTACCAATGTTATATTATACATGGATCTATGACAGTTACAGAGGTTGAATTATACATGAGCCTATGACTGTTACCATAGTTACGAGGTCATTGTCTTACCTACGACAGGGGGTCCCAGCATGATCCCGAACCCTCCAAAGAACATGAGGATGCCGTGAGCCTCGGTCAGCCGCTCCATGCCCACCAGCTGGGTGGTGACGTAGGACGTCAGGGACCAGTTACCTGACAGGAAACCCAGGGCTGTGCACAGCATCTGGAGACCCAAATACGTCCTGCAGGATGGACATGGGGATGTTAGGTACATATCACTTAAAAATAACAGACAGTAGCAATATGGGATGAAATGTATCAGAAACAGCGACGAGTCTAGATATATGTGAGATTTTATCCACTTAAACCCAGTATATTTTAATATGACGGACTAAGTACTGCTCCAAAACAAATGCTGGGTCCTAGCATCGAAGTTATGTTGGAACGTCACAATATTGTTGTCAGAAACGGTAAGTGTTACTTTAAAATTTAATTTAAAATACATAATACACAATAAATCAATTTTAGGTACATTTCGGACGGCTGCTTCATTTTGGCGCACAAGTGTGGGGCAGACAACTAATAATGATAGTGTTTAGAGAAGTGGTCAAAAAAACACATTTATGCAGAATGGTTATTGTGAAAAATATACCAAAAAAAGATTATATAAAGAAATAACTAATCAAAAATGTTACACAGTATGACTATAATACTATTTAAGGGGATAGTTCACCCAAAAAAACATTGTTTTCATCCTATCGATTAGTCACCCCATGGAGACTTGAATTCATGTTTTTTTGTTTTTTTTTGTCGCATTCCTAAGCCACTAATTTGATGACCGGCAGCGCTTCCGGTAGGAGACACAAAGAGTCTCCTTTGTCTCTCCTACCGGAACCGCTGCCTACCGTTCCGCTGGTCATCAATTTATTGGCTTAGGAATGCGACAAAAAATACGAAATATCCATGAATTCAAGTCTCCATGGGGTGAGACTAATCGATAGAAAAAAGGTGATTTTGGGGATGAACTATCCCTTTAAAATGAGGTTATTAAATGCGTTTACTTGGTAATGGGGATGAGCAGCAGACCCAGGCCACTGGCGGCGAGGGTGAACGCATAGAGGTAAACACTGTTGATGAGGGGCAGGTCGGCCAGCATCCCCAGAGCCATCTTCCCCGCCCCGGACGAGATGGCAGTGAGGGACACCAGGGGTATCGCCGCCACCCCATCCGACAGCCCCTCGCTCTGCGCCACGTCCTCCATGAAGAGCAGCGGAGGAAAGGCACCTGGACGAGGAGAGCGGAGAGGAGGGGGAGGAGGAGGAGGAGGAGGAGAGGAAGGTGGAGAGGAGAGGAGAGGTGGAAGTAGTAGGTATTTTATTCATCCTCACTTGGCATTGGGGGGAAGGACCTGTGTGGTGGGAGAGGGAGGGGGGAGGGAGTGTCAGTAGAGCATTGTATAGACATACACACACACGCCTCATATGCAGCGCACGCACACACACACACACACACGCACGCACGCACACACACACACACACCTACAACAACGCCAATAAACTGTTTATGGATTAGAGCAGGGGTCTTCAACGTTTTCAGGCCACGGACCCCCTAGCTGAGAGAGAGATGAAGCAGGGACCCCCTCTATACTGTATACAATTGCGTTTCAGATTAAACTTTTTTTGTTTACTTGGTCTGCTCTTTTTCCCCTTCTACACCTAATACCTCTTTGCAAAGTTCTCCTCAGAAAAGGGATTCTAGGGTTCAAGTGGTTAAGGTAAAAACAAAAATCCTATCACACAAAAATTTGGCGGACCCCCTGTAGTAACTCTGAGGACCCCCCTAGGGGTCCCGGACCCCCTGTTGAAGACCCTTGGATTAGAGCAAAATGTAATCTCTAAAATCGGAGACAGCGTAAAAAGAGCCCCACACACACTAGCGCTCTATTTCCTAAACAATTAGCACAATATGTAGAATTGTCATGTTATCACTCTAAAACATATGTTCTTCCTGTTCTACAGTACAGCCGAATCACAGGTTGAGGCTTTAAACTTTGTTTTATGAAATATCCAAAATCATTAGGGTTTTCTGAAAGATGCTTCCGAACGTATTCTATTACTAGTTTGCCCACTTCAAATACTCTTTACTCCTCAAATAACCGAAAATAACCGATCTACAAGCTTCACAATGCACACGTTGTGAAGCTTGTAGATCGTCTATTTTCAGATTTTTTTGCCTAATGTTCCCCCCAGAATAGGGACGCTGGGGTTCAAGTGGTTAACAATAACAGCCGCAGCCCAGAACATTCCGACCTTCGTGAACTTCCTGTTTGAAACCGTTGCCATGGAAAACAATGTAAACGGCAGAAAAACTTACAACAGCTGACAGGATGCTGACATGGCTTTTTGCATAGGCCTACGTCTCCTAGTAACACGTATAAAGTGTGTGTTATACTATAGATCACTGTTTCTCAACTTCAGGTCTGGGGACCACCAGGGGTCCATATGGACCCTTATGGGGTCACTGAGGAATGATAATTGCATCAAATAGGAGCTGGCTGCCTAATGAATTCAAACCTTTCCTTGAAATGAAAAAGTTTGAGAATCACTGCTATAGTACACATTATTGAATATACAGTACATAAGGAACCCATGGAAACGAGCAGGTCGTCCCTTATTGATTTCACCTGTTCAGTCATGAACGGCAGATGACATTTGAAGGGTTCACAAAAGGGCTCACAAAAGAATGTCAATTGGAACATACTGTCATTTGGAACATACTGTCAATTGGAACATACTGTCATTTGGAACATACTGTCAATTGGAACATACTGTCAATTGGAACATACTGTCATTTGGAACATACAGTACTGTCAATTGGAACATAACGTTCAAACCACAAACAGAGGGGAGGAGACTCACCTAGACTGAACAGGAAGAGAGACACGCACAGAGACATGAAGACCCTGTCCTGAAACAAAGCCAGCGTAGGAGAAAAACACCTGCAGAGAGAGAGAGAGAGAGAGAGAGAGGAGAGAGAGAGAGAGAGAGGAGAGAGGAAGAGAAAATGTTAAATATAAAATGTAAACTGAATGACTTTGTGTTGTCCAAAGACAACATGAAAAACACAAGTATGAATGATTGTGCATGTGCATGTGCGTGTGCGCGTGTGTGTGTGTGTGTGTGTGTCTATGTGCGTGTGTGTGAATGTGTACTCACGTGGAGTAATCTCTCATTCTGTTCTTAATGACTTTGACCAGCGCAGAGCAGCTAAACATGTCCCCCCTCTTCTTCTCAATGGCCAGCTCCTTGGTTTCTATGACGATCACGAGGTCCTTGGCCAACAGGGGCTTCTCATTGGGTGACAAGGCTTCCGGGGACACCTTGATTGTCTCCTCGAACGCGGGGGCCTTCTCGTACAGCTGCCCCTTGGCCGCCCGTTCCAAAATGGCAGCCCGCTGCTTGAGGTAGTACTTGGGTGGGGTCAGAGGTCGCATGAGGCCGGCACAGGCGATGATGTTGAGCGCCAGCGCACCGATGATGAGCAGGCAGCCGTCAAGACCAAACAAGTCGATGAGCTCGGTCTTCATCGTGGCGTAAACAAAGCCGCCCACGCTTCCGCCTGGGAGACAACACATTAGGTTGTGTGATCAATGACAGCAAAACACTGAAGCGCGCCCGCAATGGTAAGTGAGAGGAACAGGACAGATTAAAACGTTAACGCAGTGACACATTGGGTTACACGTTGGTTGACACCTAATTCCCACTATCCACCTTTTATGAACAAAAGGCACCTCCTCGAAAGCTTTTTCTGCTCAAAGTGAACAGAGAAAAAAAAAGGAAGGGATACAAGTGGTTGCAGAAATTAGGGTGTGTTCGCGCTATCCGCCTTTCATGAAGAAAAGGCATTTCCTCGAAAGCTTTTTCTGACTCAAAGTGAACAGAGAAAAAAGGAGGGATACAAGTGGTTGCAGAAATTAGGGTGTGTTCGCGCTATCTGCCTTTCATGAAGAAAAAGCACTTCCTCGAAAGCTTTTTCTGACTCAAAGTGAACAGAGAAAAAAGGAGGGAGGGATACAGTGGTTGACAGAACTCTGGGTGTGTTCGCGCTATCCGCCGTTTATGAAGAAATAGCACTTCCTCAAAAGCTTTTTCTGCTCAAAAAGAGAAAAAAGAAGGGCGGGATAGAGAGATTGACAGTAACTAGTAGGTGTAGATATGAAATTAATCAAGATTGAGAAACTGCCTGGCTTATTTCTTGCCTAAAATGTACAAATAATTTAGAGACAAGCTGCCAGAGACACACAACAAGTGTTTCTGTTTCTCCTCCTCCCATGGTGTTGGTAGCTAACTGGTGTTAGTATGTGGTAACAGGTGTTTATATGTGGTGATCATGGTAGATCATGTGATCGTGGTAGATCGTGTGCACATGGGTTACCTGTGGTGACGATTCCCAAGGCCAGGCCTCTTCTCTTGTCAAAGTAGAGACAGGTGATAGTGAGGGTAGCGGAGTACACCAGACCACAGCCGATACCTGGGAAAACACACACTTATTAATACATAATGATCTAAGGGTTCTTGCCCACGACCTCCAACCATGCACTCTGCAAGTCGCTTTGGATAACAACTTTAACCCTGGCCTATACAGTATCTTAGTTGACCAGGGTCTACCAGAGCTAGGTCCACTAGTATTTCTCTCTGCACTCTACGAAAATAGCATTTGCCCCAGAATAAGGCTGCAACAACGAATCGATTAATCGATTTAAAATCGATTACTAAATTTGTTGCCAACGAATTTGATAATCAAATATTGAAAGAAAAAAAAACATTGATCTACTTGATTGGCAGTGAACGGCTGTATTTGCATTAACGTAGATCTACGTTATTGGCAGGGAATGTCTTAAGGAACTGTAACAATTTGGCGTTCGTGGAATCATTGATAGTACTCCTACTTCTTGCCATGATTGATGATGTCATTATGTCCTCCACTGCAATGACCAAATATGGACATCCATGACGTCCGATGACATATGACTTCCTCCCATCACGGCAAGCATTGTACAAAAGAAACGTGGAATATCTTTCACAGATCACATGAGCAATCGTAAAGACCGAGTACAGTTGTGAGCTGGAAACCCTGAAGTGAAGCGATCGTCGCAACACACGCCATTGATCTAAATCATTCCATCGTACAGTGAGTGGCAGGTGTGGGAATGCTGCGCTGGACAGTTCATCTGAAAGGGGGACGGAGGGGACGGAAGCCGAACCATGTTGCTGTTGCAGTGGAGCACAAGGTGTACTCATTTGGAGGCTGCTCCAACCTGGACAAGATGGAAGTGTACGTCTTCAACACATTGTCTTTAGACTGGATGTGGATGAAGTTGCCCCAACTGACATCTGGAAGAGGAGAACCTGCCCCTGAGGTTCCCTCAGAGGCAGCGCTTGTGCGCTTCACAGCCGTGCTGGTAGAAGACGTCATCTACATTTGGGGAGGGACACCTTACTGCAACAGGCTTTATGCATTTGATGTGGACACCCACAGATGGTTGAAGCCCAAGGTTTCTGGGGCCGTTCCAAAAAGGAGTTACAACCACTCAGCCTGTGTCTTGGGGAAGGTTGTGTACATCTATGGAGGCAAAATCACTAATGACGAAATTACTAATGACATTTACAAGCTGGACACCACCACAATGGTCTGGTCTTCAATTAACGCCAGGGGCACTCCACCACCTGCTTCACAATGTCACTCTGCCAACATCATCGGGACAAAGATGTTTGTATTTGGGGGACACAACAATATCAGTGTGTTTGACACAGAGACCAACTGCTGGCTGAGCACGTCTTCTGCACCGCTTCACACAGAAGAACGATGGTGTCATTCAGCCTTTACCTACAATGGAGAGCTGTACATACTTGGTGGCTATAACGCTAGCCAGACCTTTCATGATCTGTGGAAATTCAACCCAGAGACCTTCTCCTGGAAGAAGGTTGAGCCCAAGGGGAAAGGCCGGGGCCTGTGTAGGAGGAGGTGCTGTTGCATGGTGGGAGATCGTATCTTCCTCTATGGAGGATACGAACACATGAACAGAACACCCTCTGATGGCCTGTTCGTCTTAGACTTGAGTCCGAGTCTCAAGACGCTATGCAAGCTAGCAGTCACTCAGTACGGTCTGGAGCAGTCGAAACTCCGACACGACGTCAGGAGGGAACTGATAGCCATGACAACGTTACACAAGTAAGACGTGCGAACGCTCCGACACGACGTCAGGAGGGAACTGATAGCCATGACAACGTTACATTACATTACATCACAGTCATTTAGCAGACCCCCAAAATTATATATGTTTGGCCGCTGACCCCCATCTCGAAATATTTTTTTCCAGGGACCCCCAGAAGAAAAGATTTGGGTTTTGAGAGAGAATGTTCGCTTTAAAAGAAAATAAATATATTAATTTGCACACATTTTCTCGATTTTTCAAAAATAGCAGATCTACAAGCTCATAGCGCGGCACTATGAGCTTGTATATTTAAAGTGTAAAATAATGCTTTTTAGCTCAAATTAAAAAATGACACAGATGCGTTCCAGGTCTTAATGGGTTAAGGGATGGGATTTTACGTCGAGGTGCCCAGATGTCCCTTGTGCCCACCTATCCTGTATCCATTTAAAAGAGTACTGTTACCCTTTAGCCTAAAATATGTTTTTTTAATCAAATCAAGCAGTCAGAAGAAGATAAAAGGTACCATAAGGTGGCTTTTATTTATTTTGATATGTATTTTATGGGTAGTAGCTTAATCAGCAGCTGAGCAAAATTGTATAACATGTACTTTTTAATTAACGGTAGGGTAAGTGATTTGCTTTGGTTAAAATAAGTGTTAAATAGCTCTATATTCTGATAGTACTCATTGCTATAGAGTGTTTGTTCAGTAACAGGAGTCTCCTTGTCTCTCCACCTCTTTATTAAAGGGTCTACACCATGAATTTTAACTTTTTCTTCATTTTTGTGTGTTTTTGGTCTCCCCCACCTTTCTTCTGTTCCAAAAAATACCCGACTTCGAGCATGCAGGCTTTCATAGGCTATCTGTGGTTTTTATGTAAATTGGTCTGAAAACAGTCCGTCAGATTTGTTCCCCCACCCTACGTCACGTCTGGGAACAATTCCTCCCGTTTTACAGTTCTAACCAAAAAAAAAAAATCCCCCAAAAAAAATTTTTTTTTTTTTTTCATTTTTCATTTTTATTTTATTTTATTTATTTATTTATTTTACTTTTTCCACACAGAACCAGGACATAACATGCATACAAACTGGCTCAATAGCGCCCCGTGCCAAACAGGACAATGTGGTATTGCAGGTGAAAGTGCTTTATAAGCCAGAGAGAAGTTAGTTGGAATGAGTATATCTGAGGCTTGATTTAGGCTCAAACCTTTTGAAAAACGTTTGAGGGACATAAACAATATGATATCAAATATTATTATTATTTTTTAAATTCATGTTGTAGCTCCTTTAAACAGAAAATGTATTTTCATTTCAGTTTAATTTCCAATTTTATCCAACCAGGACAGAGAACTCAATCAGGATACAGATTAAACAAGTGAAATTGGAAGTGATGACACTAAGAAATGAGCAGACAAAATTGGAACTGGAACACTATACAAATGAAGCTTAAAAATGGGTACTTTCTTTGGCTTTGGATTGGCTGAGATTTTGACACCTACCGGAAAACGTATTTTCTGTTTATTAAAGAGCTGGAGAGACAGGGAGACATCTGTTACTGAAAAAACACTCTATAGCAATGATTACTATCAGAATATAGTGTTTTAACCTTTTAACAAAATACTTTGTTTTAACCAAAAAAATATCACTTACCCTACCTTTAATTATCCATCTGTATTGTCTTTATTGTTAGATAGAACATGCTTAAAACAACCTAAAATCAAAATTATAAGGTAATTGCTAAATAAGTGCGATAATCCGATGAATCGATTAATCATTAAAATAATCGACCGATTCATCGATTATGGAATTAATCGTTAGTTGCAGCCTTACCCCAGAATAGGGATGCTAGGGTTCAAGTGGATAACGTCTCTCTGAATGCCAAGTTGTAAACTGCAATTTCCTTTTCCTGACACACACGGGGGCTGCCACAGATGACAAACAAGCATAACTGACTCGCTCTGTTTTTCTCTAACTACAAGTCGTAAGAGAGAAGAGAAGACAAGAGAAGAGAAGAGAAGAGAACAATAGAGAGGGGTTGAGGAACCCAGTGCGATCTTGCGAACTCACCGACCACAATGCCGTAGGAGAAGATGAGGAAAGAGATGTTTGGAGCGAAGGCACTGAGCATGAGCCCTCCTCCAACCATCACCCCACTGAACACTGTGACAGGCCTGGCTCCAAAGTACACCACACACACACTGCACACAGGACCTGCACACACAAACATAGAGCATAACTAGAACACATTAAGTCTAAAATAAGATACAAGGCAGAAAAACAGAGATATTATTGGCTTTCTTGTGATTAACGCGCGTGTAGCACGCACACACATACACAAACAAACACACACACACACACACACACACACACACACACACACACACACACACACACACACACACACACACACACACACACACACACACACACACACACACACACACACACACACACACACACAATACTCTAACCAACCCCAGGGTGTTCCTGCCACTGTTTCACATGTTGATGACCCACTGAGTGTGAGTGTGTGTGTGTGTGTGTGTGTGTGTGTGTGTGTGTGTGTGTGTGTGTTAACATGACCCTTGGGGTGGAAACAGCACTGCAAACATAACCTGCTGCTGAATGTTGTTCTATGTTGCTAGGGTGATAGAGAGAGAAAGAGACAGAAGGCGAGTGGGGGGGAGAGAAAGAGAGACAGAGAGAGAGAGAAAGAGGGAGTCTAGCTCACCTTTTCAACCTGTTATTTCCCCCCCCCCCACTCACTCTCTCTCTCTCACTCACACACACACACGCACACGCACAACACTGCGGCCGGTCCGTTCTCACCGACTACGAGTCCGACCCCAGACACCAGCGAGCCGACCCAGGCCGTCATGCCTTTGCCCTCCTGGAAGAGATGCAGCCATCCCGGGTAGAGAACCCCCACCGACTGTGGCGAGCCGTAGGCCAGGAACTGAGCCATGAAGCCGGCCACGACCACGGCCCAGCCCCAGCCCCCGTCCGCGCCGCTGGCCGGGGCGCCGTCTCGCCTGGCCCTCCTCGCTGAGGAGGCGGAGGAGGAGGAGATGCACGTGGTGGTGGTGACGGTGGTTTGAGCGATGGCGGCGGTCATGATCTGACCGTTCAGGTGATCTGTGTGGCTACTAGACAGGGGAGGGTCCGAGGATCAAAACGTGCGCACCCCACCGCCTCGATTCACCTCAACTCCGGTCCTGATCTGCTGTAATGAGAGGGGGGTTGGGGAAGGAAGAGGGAGCGAGGGAGGAGATAAAAGGAGACGTCGGGAGAGGGAGAGAGACGGAAGAAAGGGAAGAAAGTAAAGAGAAAAGAGGGGGAGGATTAAGGGAAAAAACGGGGGGGGGACAAATTTAAATTAATGAATAATTTTAGTGCCCTTACTTTTGGGGTATTTGCCATGGTACACATTATGTGTATGCTCTGCATTTACCCATCCTCCTAAGTATTAGGAGCAGGTTAGGGGTTAAGTGCGTTGCTCGGGGACAGGGACACTTCAGCGCATGCACTGTATGGGCGGGCCGAGGATTGAACCGGTGCCCTTTTGATTCCCAGGTGGCCTCAGTCTCTATCCACTCATCCACAGCCTCTCATATTTGCTTTGGTTGGTTTCTTTCTTTTTTTTTCTCAAGTCAACCCGCTGGTTTTCAATGCAGCAAACCATAACTCTAATGTCCTAGAAGGTATTCAAACACGGGTCTTTTGACCTGCATAAGAGACCAAAGTACTACTCGTCAACAGTCGGTGTCCTACCCGACCTCGAACACCTTGGTAGTAACATCCCCCACCCCTCCTACATCCCCCACCCCTCCTTCCTAGTTTTCTACCAATATGTTGTCAGGGTGCGAGTTCAGAGGACCCAAATGCAGTACGACAGACAGCAGCGATCAGAGTTCAAAGGTTTATTAACCAAACTTAAACTTCCCATAAAATGGGGCAGGCAAAACAAGGACTCAAGATACAGATGGCGAACAGCCTAAGTACAACACACTAACACTAAATGGCTCAAATATAGAAAGGCTTGTAGCCAACACACAGTACATAACTCACTTGACAATAAACGACGACCTGACAAGGCACTGAACAAACAGGGGAATATAAATAGACACAGGGTTAACTGGACACAGGTGAACACAAACTACAATCAACACTGTGATTGGCTGGGGCACAACAGGACACAGGTGGAGAACATAACTAATCAAGGGTAAGAGAGACAAGAAAGGAAACAATAACAAGGCAGACAGGAAACAAGACTACAAAATAAGAGCAGACATCATCATGGCAAAAGGCAACAGAGTAAGAACAATCTATCAGATCTATAATATACAATTAGAAGCAGCACAACGCAGAACATACAATATGCAGAATACAGAACATACAGTATGCACTTTAGGCCTAACCGGCCTAAAGTGTCCACGACCCTATAAGGGCATTCAAGGTCTAAATAATAACGTCGGCCTAACCGGCCTAAAGTGTCCATGACCATATAAGGGCATTCAAGGCCTAAATAATCAAGTCAAAGTCCACGGCCCGAGGAGCGGACCGTGACATATGTACTGTATTGTATGTATTATTATGTATATTACTGATGAGTTGAGTGCAATAGACCACAATGGAAACAAGCCCCCTGGGGCTTTTCGTGTTATCCTTTTAGCATCACCTTTGACCGTATACCTACTAATAAAGTATTAAATCAATCAATCAATAAATACATGTCTCTGTGGAAGAGTAGGGAGACCAGTGCAGACCACCTCCAACCAGCAACCACTGCAGATAACCTACTAGAGTTATATTGTATAACATAGCCTACTCAACCATGCAGATTGATTAACATCACCTTGTATTCATTAAATTAAGTTCAGCTTCAAGTGAAACTGAAAGCTTGTAATTGTTTTCACTGTTCTGCCTTTATGACAAGGACATTAGCCTACTTCTCTGTCAGGGGGGAACACCAGACCAGAGGTTGTCAACAGATAATTCTGGAATGCAACTGAACGGCAAACCCCAACACTTGTAATGTAATCCTCCTCTCCTTCCTTCCTTGTCACTGTGTAAACATTTAAAAACTAGATATGGACGGGAAGGATTATACAACAATTGTCCTGTTTATCTGCAAACTGCAATGTCTGTCTAGCAGGTCAAGGTTTAGCCTCACTTATTTTATTTATTTTTTAAACAAATTCGCAGCCGGCGGCGAAAAGGAACGATTCTGTAGCCCAGAGGTCTTCAATAGGGGGTCCGGGACCCCTAGGGGGTCCTCAGAGTTACTACAGAGGGTCCGCCAAATCTTTGTGTGATTTTTACATGAACCACTTCAACCAAGCATCCCTATTCTGAGGAGAACTTTAGCCAAAAATAGCAGATCTACAAGCACACAACGCCTCGCACTGCGAGGCGTTGTGCGCTTGTAGATCTGCTATTTTCGGCAAAGTGGTTTAGTATAGGGGGGGAAAAAGAGCAGGCTAAGTACAGAGTGAAAGGTCAGGTATACTAAGTATTGTTTAAGTGCATGGTTAAATATCTGGAAATACACATTAACATGAATCCAACATGATCGTGCTGTGAAACAAGTCTATGAAGCTGCCTATGAAATCTATGAAAAAAAGAATATTCTATACAATATATAATGGGGGGGTCCCTGCTTTATCTCGCTCCCAGCCAAGGGGTCCTTGGCCTGAAAACGTTGAAGACCCCTGGTATAGCCTATGTTTCATTTACATAATTATGATCCTCCTTTCAGACAGCCTTCAGACCACAATAACAATTTGCCTGGAATCTGGATGCGGATCAGTGCACTGTTCAGCCACACGCACCATGGTAACGCACAGTGATGGAAGTAGGCTATCTCACATGTTTTACTTAAGTAAAATACTGCAATGTAGATATGCTATGTATGTTGCTAGTAGAAGTCCAGTAGTGAAAATGTACTTGAGTAAAAGTACATAAGTATCGGCATAAAAATGTACTTAAAGTAGGCTACCAAAAGTAAAAGTACTCATTGTACAAAATGTCCCGTTTCACACGAGTTCAAAATGTATACAACATCTTTTGAAGATAGAAGATCTATCACACACTGTGAGCTTGTAGACCGGCTATTTTCAAATGGCTGTATAGGGCTGAAAGTGCTTAATGTATGTTTTGTAATAATAATCCAAATCTACAAAGTAACTAACTAAAGTTTTCAAATAATTGTAGTGGAGTAAAAGTATAAAATATGAAATTTGGCTCTGAGATGTAGAGAAGTAGAAGTAAAAAAAAGTAGGCTACAGAAAATTCGAAATACTCCAGTAGGCCTAAGGTTAAAAAAGAATACCAAAGAATTATACTTTACAGTACTTGAGTAAATATACTTTACACCACTGCCGGTGGGTGGCTTGCGTCAACCAACCCTCCAAAACTTCAGAGGACAAATGAAAGAATATCGAAGCATAAAAAGAAAGACAAAAGATCTACTGGACAGTGAGTGGACACAATCAGCAGACATGTTGGTCCCCGTCGAAGAGGAGCATCAATGAGCATCCGTATGAGAAATAATGTATAACAACAGGCGAATGAAACTGAAAGCATTGTTGGGTCGACATAACAATAAAATAATAACAATAAAATAATAATAATAATAATAAGTAGTCTACAATGCTTAATTAGCCTCTGTGCAGGATTTTGTTTTTCAGAATTTTCGATCACAAGTTCAAATTAATCCCCGATTAATCCCTTCTCTTTCAAGACAAATACAAATAAAATATAAAAAACAGGGGGTAAAAAAGTCAACCGTCATTTACCGTGGTAATATTGGATAGGAGGACACCTGTGCAGCAGTCAGATCAGATGGTGATGGTGATCAGCCAAGCCCTCTGTCTCTACAAAGCAGCCCGTGTGGAATGGCACATCAGTGGGGATGCTGCTGCCGGCCGAAGCGCTGCTGCTGCTGCTGAGCCCCGAGAGTGTGCCGCCGCTGCCGCTGCCGTCATCATAGCGCCACGCATACCTCCACCACGATCAAGCGCCCGTAGCGTCTCCTGCTGTAGCCGGGGAAAGGAGCGCTGCTGCGGGCTTGTGGATGTGGCATCGTCCGCTGAGTCTGCGTTAGTTTGAGAGAGAGAGAGAGAGAGGGAGACACAGAGACAGAAAGAGAGAGAGCCGGTAGAGAGAGGGACGGAGCTGCGCTTTTGTGTTGCTAAGGAGAGGAGGAGAGAGAGAGAGAGAGGGAGAGACAGAACCGGTTTGAAGCTGTTTCTGCTGGTCTGGCTTTCGTTACACCGCACTTCCTCCACCTACCCACCCCGTGTGTGCTGTGTGCACGTGGAGGATGTGTGTGTACTGTGTATGGGGGTGGGGGGTGCGTGTGTGTTTCAGAGAGCGTGGCTACAGCAGCTGTTTCAGACATCAAACGGTTTAAGATGTCTTTCCGCCCGGGCGTTTTTTATGTGTGTGTGTGTGTGTGTGTGTGTGTGTGTGTGTGTGTGTGTGTGTGTGTGTGTGTGTGTGTGTGTGTGGCCCTCATCCTCTTTTCTCAAACAAAGAACAGCCATACTTCTCTATGTTTACAGACAAGAAACTTAAATATAATCAATGGCCTTGTCATTCATTAAGCCGCCTTAAGTAGTGTATATGTTGTTAAACATTAACTCTTTCACAAAGAGAGAGTCGACATACTACATAAAAGGAAGTTGGGGGACATTTGTTGAGCCTCTATTTTTAGACAAACCGACATCCTCCTAAAAGGCAGGCCTTTAATACTGTAGCCAATCTACTGTAGCCTCGTAAAACGATTAATATTTAGTTTGTTCATTATGTTATGTTATTTATGTTATTGTTATTATATTATGTGTAGCCTCTCTATCTATCTATCTATCTATCTCTATCTCTATCTATCTATCTATCTATCTATCTATCTATAGGCAATACACAGCATCTGTGTCAAAGCTTTGAAATCCCCCAAAATGCTTGCATCAGACAGAATTCATGGGGCCAAAACAACGGGGCCAGTCAGAACCGGTTCAAAGCGCTTCAACAATAAGATGTAATGGTCTGCTAATGACACAGACAGTCATCACAACCGGGAAAAGATGACTAGATTCATGTATTTAAATTGGAGCAGTTAATATATGATGATGGAAACTGGGGTCTGGGGTGAAGACTTGAGTCAAAAAGTATTGTTTTATTCCGCTGCTGTCAGATGTAGGTCACACAGCATTATGAACAAAGACTGATGACGTCACATCAGGAGATTCCCTTCCCTGCACGTGAACAGGCTCAACGCTCCGGCGACGAGCCCAAAAAATTGGGAAGTGGGTCAATTTTGCTTCAAAATAAAAGCATGATATCCAGTGGCGTAAACATTTACTCAAGTAGTTTTGAGGTATTTTTTGCTTTACTGGAGTATTTCCAATTTTCAGTACTTTTACCTCTACTCCACTACAACTCAGGCAAATATTGTACTTATACTCCACTACAATTATTTGAAAACTTTAACTTTATAGTTACTTTGTAGATTTGTATTATTACTATTAACCACTTCAGCCCTATTTGATCTACACGCTCTCAACGCGTGGCAAAGCGATGCATTGTGAGTTTGTAGATCTACTATTTTCAAAGCATTTTTATACATTGGGAAACTTGTGAAATGGGACATTCTGCATAATGACTGTATAGTCATTATAAAAGTATATTTTAATGCGAATACTTCTGTACTTTTACTCAAGTAACTTTTGAATGCCAAACTTTTATTTGTAATAGTATTTCTACATTGTGGTATTGGTACTTTTACTTGAGTACAAAATGTGAGTGTACTAGTTATTTATTCATTATTCCTAAACCTAACCTCAGTAAAACAGTGCCAAAACCTAACCTTACTCCTAAACGTATACTCAGTCAAACTATGCCTAGTAACCTTAAACTTATTTAGAATCTTATCCTCAGTAACCTTATCCTCGGGAAAACAAATATACTTCTATCCTACTAATACAAGAATAACCCAAAAAAAGCCATGGGTTTCCGAGGCTAATACAAGAACAAAAGAAAATGGGGGTGAGCATGTTTTGGGGTGAGTCTTCCGGTTACCCACAAAATTGTACAGCATGGGCAATATGGTGACATCATCATGCAAACCAATATTTTGAAATCCACAGCCGGAAAGTCTAATTTGTTCTTAGTGTGGGTTGATTTGACCCATATCATTCAAGAAACTAGATGCGACACAATTCGGACATTTTATACTTTGAAAATACATATGATAGTAGCATATAGGCCTATTATGAAATTATGATCTGCATTGTAATATTAATCAGCTATGGTGGGTCTCCCCTATTTAATAAACAAACAAAAAAATACACATTTTCAGTTGGGTCACCAATTTCATTCAATCAGGAGAGTTTATCATCCTCAATTGTATAGGTTTCCGGTGCAAATGTCAATCAACAATTTGCACTTCTGTATCCTGTATGAGTTTTCCTGTTAAAGTTATTTTGGATGAAATTGGTATTCTGACTTGAAAATGTATCTTCTGCTTTAGAGCTGGAGATGGATATTGGAATATAAAGCTGTTATATGTATATACACCTTATACTTTGTACACATATGTGCACAAAGTAATTTAGTTTGTTTATGCTCCTGCATGGCCTCATAAAACCTAGTTGTGCAGTCTAGTTTTCTGGTGTTTACTTTAGGTGACAATATACAACAATAAAGCCGCAAGCAACAAAAATCTGATCTACATGCATTCTCATAACATGCATTCTCTGTAACATAAGTGTTGACCTTGAACTTGAGGCAGGCTGCATTTTTTTCTAGGCAGAACATTCTTGAGTTGGAGAGATAGACCTCAATACACTTCTGTTGTCACAGAACTGGATAAGAAGTGGATGACTAAAGACAATGTTTTAGAAGTACTATTGTGATAACATTTTCTAGATAGTGAACAAACAGTTGCATCAAAGCTTCGGAGGGGTTGTCTAAACACAAGCAGGGCCTTGGACAAACAATATTGTATTGTTAAATTGTACGCCCTGACCCACTGACAACCATACATTTAATGTATGAACAATGGCTGCTCTATCTTCATTTCTTATGAACTGAGATACCTGAGATGCGTGTAGACTTTTTTAATACCATGTTCACAAACTGTGTTTTCTCCTCTGTGCATTTAGTGTCATTTTCATTCATGGAAATAGACTTAAAATCAGGTCATATAGATTTTAACAGAATAACCAGGTTAGTGTATGGGGTGTGGATCTCTATCCATATCAGGCATATTTAAATGAAGGTAATGGTCTAGTGTAATGGTACACAACCTAATACTGTATATAATATATCGGCGTCAGTTAATAGGTCAGCTGCTATCGATATTAATTGTAATCTTAAAACAGGTAATCATAATGATCTATGAAAAAGTCTCAGCGGTCATGAATGACAAACACAAGCTTTATTGATCCCTGAAATGCAGTTGTCATAGCAGCAACAGCAGTGAGAATGAAACCCAGGACTGAGGAGAGGTATAGGCTGTTAGAGTAAGATTCAATAACCAAATCAAAGATAAATAAAAAATAAAATAGATACATAACTAATATCCATTTAATCTAACTAGGAAATGTGAGCAGAACACAGTCCTGTTTAATCGGGTAATATTAATATTCCTTTGACCTCACAGGTTGTTAAGAACTTGTTCTTCTTGTGAATGGCAATGCATAGATTCTTTAGCTTTGTACTTAGTAAGGATGATTGGAATGTGTTGGTGATGACCAACAACACATTAACCAGATAGGTTGAATAACACAACAGCATGCAGACCAGCCAGGAACAACCTTTGACTTCTATGGACAATGACAGAGGAGCAGAGGATGAGATTATCCATGGGTTAAGTAAGTGCCTTTGCTCAAGGGATGTCTCGTGGCTCAACGGTTTTTCAGCAATAGGAACCGGTATGTGGTCTTTGTGCCTGTGGTAGTGGGGTCACTGGGGTGTGATTTGGGCATTATGGAGATGGGAGGAGAGGCTCGTGGGAGCCGTGCCATGGTTAATTGAGTGGCAGGTGTTTGTGTTTGTGGCTTATCTATTTAGCGGAGTGCTTGACCTGAGTTTGCACTGAGACAGAGACACTGCAAAGAGAGCTCTCTTCCCCCTTGACCCCCCCCCTTTCTTCTTCTTCTTCCCTTTCTCTTATGGAAATAACTAAAACAACGGAGCTTGCTCAAAAAACGAATTTCACCCACTGTTATAAACATGTAAACCTGTGATGTGACAATAAAGTTGATTCTGATTCTGAAGTGCAACTGAACATTCTGAACCAAATTCGAGTGGCAAGGCAACAAACCCAGCACGGCAGGGATGAAATACACTCAGTATTTATGTACATCTGAGTGTTTGCATGCAAGGCCAATAAAAGACAGTTTAACCTGCATCAAGTTGTCGTCAATCTATGTAGCTGAGAGGAGCCCTCAGTAGCAACAGGCTGTGGTACAGTGCTGATCCCTTCAATACAATAATAATCTCCTTTTAGGGATTGGAGCCAATCACCCATTGATAATAAGATCACCCTTCTGAGCTTCTACCCCCACACCACAACACAAAACAAAACAATTGTAACACACACAATAGAAAATAACCAGTGATGTAAAAAGTACACAAAAGGCTCAGATTAGCATCAGAAGGCATTGTCATGGTCAGGGTATTCCAAGTCTTTACGTTTCCCACTAATATCCTTTCTGGGATTGCAAAAGTGAAATCCTATTCTTGCTCAATAGTGAGCCTCCCATGACAGTCGATTATGTCTTAACCGTAGCGGGTGTAACTAGAGAGGGCTCACTATTATGCAGCAGAACGTTAGAGGCTTTTCTGTCTCAAAGGGCCCTGCCCAAGATGAAGCTCACCATTGTTGCATGTGTCCGTTCTAACTACTAAGCCCTCGTGTATGTGTGTGTGTGTGCGTGTGTGTGTGTGTGTGTGTGTGTGTGTGTGTGTGTGTGTGTGTGTGTGTGTGTGTGTGTGCGGGGTTGGGCGTGTGAAATGGCTAAAAATAGCCCAGATATACTCAAAGATATACACACACGATAATGTTTCCTGTATAAAGATACGGGTGTACTTTTATACTTTTGGAGTTAGCACGTTTACTCTCCGGATTTTCATCTTAACGAGGCAGACATTTATCACCCTTACAACACCCTGTCCTGTCCAACCCTCACAACGACACACACGCACACTCGCGCACGTGCACATACACTTGAAGGTAAATGTTCAATCCATCATGCATAGACAGACATGTACGTACTAACATACTATACAGTCATGCAAGCATACATACATGCAAGCAAGGACATCAACACAAACAAACACACACATGGATGCAAATACACACACACATATAATCTGGTGGAATCTGGTTGGAGCGGAGGCATGAAGGAAGCACGCCTTATGTGTGTGACACTCTTTTCCTTCCCCTGCTGTCTGCAGCTTGTTTATTTAACCTGTCTGGGATATAATTTCAGATAAACACACCCACAAACACACAAACACACAAACACACACACACACACACACACACACACACACACACACACACACACACACACACACACACACACACACACACACACACACACACACACACACATCCTGTCACAATACCACCGCCAGGAACATACAGTGAGTCAGGCGCTAAAAGTAAACTACTTCAAACACTGTGGGTTCATCACATTTATCAAAAATCAAGAATCACAAGAGGGCTATATTTGTCCGTGGAATGTTGCCAGGACATCTTCCGCAAGGACTGTGCTAACAACAATACAGCAGAACAACAAGATAATAATAGAAAACTAATAATACTTGGTGTTGTCAAGTCAAAATAAAAATGAGAAAGAATAAGCAGGTATAATATTTATCTCACTGTGCCACTGAGCAGAAGTTGTAGAATACACAGCTCCCACACAGCAAAAGATATTTGACACACTCAAATACGGGAGAGAAGGCGACAAGACGTGATACAAGTAGAGAGGAGTGCTTGGGAGTGAGAATAGTCTGAAGGTGTCAGGAATGAGTACAGAGGAGGACCCAAAAGCAGGCGGCAGGAAGCAGAACCAGTAACTCAAAGTGTTTATAAACTAAAACAGAGGATATTCCAAATAAGGGCAAATCAAAGGCAGATAAACAGGACTCTCAAATGCATTCTCAGGACAGACTCACTCTACAGGGAACTTCAAACCGACAAGGTTGTCAACAAACACAGGGTTTACATAGACACAGGGATAACAGGACCCAGGTGAACTCAACTGACAATCAACACTGGGATAGGCTGGGGGACTAAGCAGACAGGAAACAATTGGAACGATACTACAAAAATAAGATACAGAACAACAAGGCAAAAAGGTAGCAACAGAATAACAGAAATACAAGACTAATACAGAACAACAGAACAGTCCTAATAAGTCCAAGACCATAAGGGCAGTCAAGGTCCAAGGGCTGAGTAATACCGTCAAAGTCCAAGGCCGGACCGTGACAGAAGGAGGAAGAAGCTTCTAGGACTTATGTCCAGGGTGGTTTAGGGTAGTGGTTCTCAAAGTGGGTCCGGGGACTCCCAGGGGTCCTTGGGGGGGAGGGTTCCAGGGAGTCCCCAACTAAATTTGTTAAAACAGCATCACAATCATTTTAACCACTTTATCTTATACGTTGTCTATTTAAAAATAGCAGATGTACAAGCTCACAGCATGTCACTTCGTGCCACGCTGCTATTTTTGACATTTTCTGAAAAATATCGGAAATGTTTGGGAGATTTTGAATTTGTTTTGAATTTCTTAACACACATCTTCTCCTCTGGTGGTACAGGGGTACCGTGTAGGCCAACAACGGACAGGTGGGGGGATGAACAAGAACCAAGGCCTCTGCTGCGATAAAGTCATTTCTCAGAGTATCAGGTGACTGACAACAACCGGACAAAAGGGCTGAGGTGGCAGGACAGCAGCGGCGTCATTCGGGGTCCCGGGGGGATGCCAATTGCCATCCCCTAGTGTTCACATTTAACCTCGAATTCTGTTCCTTTTTGACATATTTTCTCCCACCTCTGAACACTGTCGTTCATCTCAATCCACGTGTCTGCAACATGTGTGTCCCATGTCACATATACTGTAGATGGGTGGCATCTACAGTATATGTGACACGTGATACACATGTTATAGACACGTGTTTTCTTGCCTGCAAACATACATTCATTAGCCACTTCTAAGTACCTGGCGAATCTATTTAGGGAATTCAAAAACACTTTTATGATAATTATATATATATACTGTACACATTTTGCAACAGGTCAAGATGTGACTCATGAGCTTGTGGAGCAGATAGGTTGACAGTTGGGGAAATAACAGCTTTGGGAATGAGAGAACTGCATGCACACACCTAAACCCCAGGCTTTAACTAAAACTAAGACTGTGAGTTTAGTGTGTTCCTGGGCCACTGGTATGCATGTGTTCTGGGCCACTGGTATGCATGTGTCCCTGACTCCCTGAGCAAAACACTTGCTCAAAACAGCTGCCCCCACTCACCATGACCATTTGAGCAGCCATCAGCTAAATGAAACTGAAACTGAATTTCCCCCTTGGGATTAATAAAGGTTTCTACCTCATGTATGTACAGTACAGCACGTGTTAGAATCCAGGCATCTGTTGCACCTTTACTGTGGAAATTTGAGCCCTGGGGCGTGTGTGTGTGTGTGTGTGTGTGTGTGTGTGTGTGTGTGTGTGTGTGTGTGTGTGTGTGTGTGTGTGTGTGTGTGTGTGTGTGTGCGTGCATGCATGCACGTGCGTGTGCGTGTGCGTGTGTGTGTTATTCTAACCCCTGTATGGTAGCCGAAGAACAGGAAACCACATGGGGAAATAACCTGAGGTTTTCAAAAGGCACACGTGGAACTTTAATATTGTTTTGTTTTTGTTTTTGTTTTCCAAGGTAACAAAACAGAAACAAACTTCAACATTTAAAATACATTTTCATGCATACATTTCATGTCAGTGTATATGTAACTAAATACACAATACATGTAAAGTAGTTCAAGGTATCATCTGACTGAATATGGCTCAACCTCGCCATCTTGAGGTCAAACTATAACATGACTGTAACGTGTCAGCCTTTTCCTTGATTTAAAACACTGGGACATTAACAGCTCTGTATAATAAGTGTAAAAAACTATGTGCAACCTAGTCACCAGGCTAAAAGAGTGAGGTGTGAGCCTACAACTGTTTGTGTTCTTTATACCAGAAGTGGTCATTTCCCCTCATGAAAACAGACATGTTTACACCTATTAATTGTCCAAATCTGTGTGTATAATAAAGAAAAACATCACATGGATGCAACTGGGACGTATCATCAGTGTTGTAGCCTGGGGTCATCGGGTGTTTCGGGTCTCGCAACATACAACATACACCCTCGCCCAGGTGACCCAGCCAGGGTTGATCAAGCCCCGACTTACGTCCCAGTAGCTACCCACGGTCAGTCCTATAGGGAAAGACAGGGCCACTCAGTCCGCTTCTCCGGAAATACTCTGTTGGGACTCGGGGAGGCTCTGGCACGTGGAGGAACTAGGCTCTGTGGGTCTGTGGTCTATTAATCATCTGTATGGATAGTAAACATATTTTAGTAAAAGAGATTACTGCAAGAAAGCAATTTTCCAGTATTGTGCTTTTACATGAAGCAGTGATTTATTACCTGACAGATGAAACAGAACAGTGTACATTAATATACAGGATGCTGCAAACAACACTGAACATAAAACATAAAACGATACACTTCAATCAGGCTCTAGTTTAGATACATGTTCTTACATTATTCTCATACAACAACATATATACATCATAAAATACATTTTTGTACAAAAGAAAAGCTCTTAGTCATCAACAGATAAATGTCATAAACGGCTAAATAAAAATGTACCTAAACCGGTTTGAACGCCAACCAATGTAGATGTTCATATTAATACATAGACAACCATTATCATCTGTACAACTTAAAGTTACGCTTTAGTGAACTGATTTGAATGATTCAGTACACTGAAAAGAACAACAATGACCATCACTAGTTGTGAGCTTGTAGATCTGCTATACTGTCGTGTGACACTGGCGTGCAATAAAGTATAAATCAAGCCAAAAGTTTCATCTATGAAACATCTTCATCTCGACTCTCACACTTGTCACATCAGTGTCTGCCTGGCTGGGAGCTATAATACTCATGGTGTCATATCCTGAAGAGGGAGCTATTGGTCCAGGATGTCTCTTCAGCCAATCAGAGACCTTGGCAGGTGAACTTTCTGTTTCAAACGGTGTTCCACCACTCACTGGAACAGAAGAGAACAAACAGCAAGACATTTACAATGATAATAAAAACACACCTGGATGTGAAAACCCTGCAGCCCACCACAACATCTCCACATGTCTCTGTTCCTCACATATGAACCATGATATAATTTTGACCTTTGACCTTTTACACCCAAAAGTAATAATCTCGTCAAGGCAGCCTACTGATAATTCCCTCTAAGTTTCATGAACATCCACTCGTCCAGTCTTGTGATTTTAAGTAGTAAGACTCACTACTTGGTTCTTGTGGCTCCATCACCACAGACTTCAACAGCCTCTCTATCACCTCCTCCTCTCTCTTCTTCCATTCTTCTTGTGTTAAAAATGTCTTTCCTGTCAGTCTTTCAAGCAGTGTCTTCTGTCGTGTCTCATGTGATGAAGACGAAGGTCCAAAGTGTCCTCTGTAAGAAGACTGAAACACAACAGTGTACATTAATACAGGATCCATCAAACGGCATAAAACAATACACTTGAGCTTTACAAATTGTAAATAACGCTTAAATACTGTACATGTGCACGTCAATGAAAGCTCATAGTTCTAAATGTATAAAATGTAATATGTTTAGACCAGAGCCTAACTGATGTGTGATTTTTGTGAGCATTATCAACAGGTAAGAGAGGGAAAATTCACTGACAAAATGTAATTCTTGAAAAACGCAAATATCATCCCGATATATCGGCCGGATGGTATATCAATCGTCTGTACTTAAATCTGCTTAATCTTTTATATAAAACGGAAAAATGTTAATGGAAAAATATGATCAAATATATTTCAATTTGTTAACAAAGCTCTCAGTTAACAGATACTTACTGTACATCAATAAACATCACACACATGTTCAACTAAATTTAATGAAATGTTAATAAAGACGTAAGAACCAGGGAGGAAAAGGGAACAAATATGTATGATGTCAAAATAACATCAATTTTGATACGCAATAAATCTGATACAAGGATCATGTATGATATCAAATAAACGGTAAAGAAATAAAAAATAAACATGAGTGTGATTCATCTATGAAACATCTTCCTCTCTCTCACTTACATCAGTGTCTGCCAGGCTGGAAACTTCACTCATGGTGTCAAATTCTGATGAGCGTGTTCCACCACTCACTGGAACAGAAGACAACAGACAGCAGGACATTTACAATGATAATATGAACCATGATGTCATTTTGACCTTGACCTCTTCCACACAAAGGTTCATCTTTTCATGGCAGCCTGCTGTTTAATGAAAACACACCCATCCATTCTTATGTCATTTGTGTAAATGGTACAGTATGATTGGAAAACCATTGTGTGTTTTTTATAAATATTGATTTGATGAAAAGTATTAACGACTTTGTGAGTAAATATTAACTACATTGAATCCATTGGAACACAGGTTCTTTTTTCCATTATCTGAAAAGAACAGTATTGGACATACAAGGTTTCCACCTGGCAGTGATGATATGCTGTAAACAGGATATTGATACTCACTGCTTGGAGGAATCAGTTCCATGCTGTTCCTTCTCCTGACAGCTGGTAGGGTTGATTCTACTGGCTCCTTCACCACAGACTTACAATTAAATCAAATATAAAGTAAATAAATAAGAATTAAAATGTGTGTGATTGATGTAAAAAACTTAAGTTTAATCTATAAAACAGCTTCATCTATCACACTTACATCAGCATCAGTCTGGGTAGGAGCATCACTCATGGTGTCATATGCTGAAGAGCGTGTTCCACCACTCACTGGAACAGAAGACAGCAAGACATTTACAATGATAATAAAAACACACCTGGATGTCAAAACCCTGCAGCCCAGCACAACATCTCTACATGTCTCTAGTTCCTCACATATGAGCCATGATGTGATTTTGACCGTGACCTCTTACAACGAAAACTTCATCATCTCGCACGCGCACGCACGCAAGCACGCACGCACATACACGCGCACGCGCACACGCACACACACACACACACACACACACACACACACACACACACACACACACACACACACACACACACACACACACACACACACACACACACACACACCACACACACACACACAGGAACAATGACAATATGCTGCAGGATATTGATACTCACTGCTTGGAGGAATCAGTTCCATGCTGTTCCTTCTCCTGACAGCTGGCAGGGTTTTTTCTTCTGGTTCCGTCACCACAGACTTCAACATCCTCTCTACGATCTCCTGCTCTCTCTTCTTCCATTGTTCTTCTGTTCTTCCTTTCAATCTTTCCAACAGTGTCATCTGTCTTGAAGGTCCAAAGTGTCCTCTGTTCCTCATCACCATGTCTTCTATTTTCTCCATCAGCTTTTCTACTCTTGAAATGTCCCACTTGTGGAGCTGGAGGACATGGTACCTGTATCCACATTTCTCCAGGATCCACCTCAGAGGTTCCCCTTCAGACTCTATGAACTCCTCAACACGTCTCTCTGCCAGCCACCATCCCCGTGTGAACAGAACCAGAGTGTGTCTCCAGACTCCGTCCCCCAGCAACTCCATGTGTTCCTCCACTGATCTCCTGTCAGCTTCAGAGAAACTGGACCTGACATCAACAGTCAACAGGACAGCGTGGGGTTCAGGAGAACACAGAGTCACACCATGTAGAAGGACGTCTTTGATCTTCTGTGATGGAGGTGTAGTCGACCAGTCTGGACAGTTCACCACACTCACTTTTCTTCCAGCAACTTGTCTCTGTTGTCTGACACATTCTGTCAGTTTAGTCTGAGTTTTAAACTCCTGGAATATGAAGTTTACTGTATGTTAGTCATAATAATCAAAACATTCACTCTATTCTGTCTTCACTGGAGTTCCTCTTCAAGCTTACCAGAAATTAACTAACTGAATGTATCATTCTCCATCACTTTGCCTAACAGTGCCACAGTAATATGGGATTAATAGCATGCCATAATCTGATTTCTGAAACTGAAAAAAGCTTTCAAAGCTTTCAAAAGTGTTTGAAAGCTTGATGTACAGGTGTGCATCAGTCAATTTGAGTGAAGTCATTCATTATAACATAACATCCATATAATATTACTCACCTTGACCGGAGTTCGTTTAAACACAGCCTCCTGCAGTATGACATCTCCAGCTCTACCTCTCTCATTCTGCTCTCCACCAACCAACATCACCTTCACATCTGGTAGATTCTGATGCTCTCCTGAGACACACACACACACACACACACACACACACACACACACACACACACACACACACACACACACACACACACACACACACACACACACACACACACACACACACACACACACACTACATTAGTTCACTTAACAGTAAAATGACCCATTATGCAAAAAAAGCCTATATCAGAATAATAAATATTTGTTATTGCATTATAATTATTGATGCTTTAATGTTGGAGATTATTTTAACTACTTTAATACTGCTACCCCTCATCATTATACTGTAGATCTTATCTTAATCTAATAATGCTCCTAATGTATGTATTGCTTATCATGTATTATTTATCTCATTTGCATACAGTACTTGAGTAAATGTACTTAATAACTTTCGACCATTTGTTATAACAGGGGTCAACGTTTTTCCAGGCCAAGGACCCCTTGTATTAGGGACCCCCAATACATTTTCATAGATTTCTTAGATAGCTTCATAGATTAGTTTGACAGCACTAGCATCAATGTTGTGTAAATCATTTTTTTGTTTATACATTATCTTATCTATTATTGGATTCATGTTAATGTGTATTTTTAGACATTTAACCACTTAAACCCTCAATACTGAGTAAACTTGACCTGTAACTCTGTACTGTAGGGTTCAAGTGGTTAATGTAAAAAAAAGGTCCAATCACAGAAAGATTTGGCGGCCCCCCTGTAGTAACTCTGAGGAACCGCTAGGGGTCAAGGACAGAGAGGCAGACTGGCACGCACGCACACACACACACACACACACACACACACACACACACACACACACACACACACACACACACACACACACACACACACACACACACACACACACACACACACACACACACACACACACACACACTTGATAAACATCACCTTCAAACAGAGCTTTCAGAGCAGTTCTTTGTCTCTGTGTCTTGGTCAGGAATGTCTGGACATGTTCCTCTGTGATCTTCTTCCTCTCTGACAACGTCTCTGAAACATCTCCATCATCTTCATAGTGTCCACCTCTGTTTCCTGTCACCATCTCCTCTATCTTCCGCAGCAACTCTGTGACCTGAGTGTCATCTGTCTTCTGATTGTTGAGGACATGATATCTGTTCCCACATTTGTCAACAAGCCAGCGGAGGTCTTCCCCTTCAGCCTCAATGTGCTGCTCAATGCTTGTGTCTCCCAGACAGTCTCCATAGTTGAACAGTACTATAGCATGACTCCACACGCTCTGTGACAGAAGTGTCATGTGTTCCTCTAATGCTACTCTCTGTGCTTTGGTGAATGCTCTATGAAGAGGAACCGTCACAAGAACAGCATGTGGTCCAAGAGGACAGAGAGACACACTGTTCTGAATCTCCTGTTCGTCCATCTCTGAGGTGTCCTGTAGTGGACTGTTGTAGTACCAGCCTGGTGAGTCAACCACTGTCACATGTCTCCCTGCTACTTCACCATGTCTCACCTGACACTGCACTGACCTTTGACCTCTCTGACCTCTCTGATTAACTTTAAAACCACTTCCTCCCAGAATGGTGTTTCCTGCTGAACTCTTCCCAGAATACTGCCTTCCCAACAACACAATCCTGAGGTCAGTCAGTCCTGTCAGAGAAAACATTGTTTACTTTTCTTTGACAGCTTCTTATTTAACCACTTAAGACATATCATTATTTCATAATTCATCACACGACAAATAGTGAAAATAGCAGATCTACAAGCTCACAACACAATGTGTTGTGAGCTTGTAGTTTTGTTTGGAAATTTCCACCTACAGTATAACAACATGCTCACATTAGGCATGCCAGGATTGATATATGATTAAGAAACAAGACTACAATGTCCAGGTCTATATGTTGTTCTTAATATCTATTAAATAAATAGCTAAAAAAAAAGATTATTAACAGCAGATAGGTGTGTTCAGAACAAATGTCCTCCAGGAGACATCATAGAATTAATAATAATGTGCATTACTACCTAGACTAGACTCATGTAACAATATGTGTGTAAAACAAAACATACCAGTATCTTTTGGAAGTCCAGTTGTTTGCTTCTGAGCGTCTGCCATCCTTTGTTCTGCTCTTCTGCTGATAGTTCTCTCCATCTCCTTCAGTTCCTCTGAGACGTGTTTCTCTAACTCATAGTGACAACCGTTACTAGTCACCATCTGATCTATCTTCTCTATCAGCTCTGTGACCTGACTTCTATCTCCTCTGTCACTAATGTTAAGAACATGGAAGCGGCCTTCACATTTCTCAGTAAGATATCTTAAGCTATGGCTAGATCTAATAAGATCTCTCACAGGACTCATTTTGTTTTTATCAGCCACAGTGAACACCACAATAGTGTGTCGCCACACTCGGTCACCGAGGAGAAGACTCAAATGCTCCTCTACTGACATCGCTGTCCCTTCATATGTGTTGTCCAATGGCATCACAAGGACAAAGGCATCGGGTCCTGGAGGACACAGATTCACACTCTGTTGGATTTCTAACTGAGTACGTTTTGGGGTCAGATCTAGGGGATGAGTAGACCTCCATCCTGGAGTGTCAACCACAGTGACCTTTCTACCAGACACTTCCTCTTGTCTCATGACACTCTTGACTGTTCTTCTGTTTCTTTCAAAGACATGTCTGCCCAGGATGATGTTTCCTACTGAACTCTTTCCACTGGGTTTACCTCCATATCCTGGTTCCCCGAACAGAACAATTCTCAGTTCTGTCGGGTCGCTGTTCTTCCCTGATTGGGAAAATAAATAAATAATATTCATAAAGATAACAGATGTTACTAAATCAGTATCAGTTTGCTGGTTTCATGTGTTTTAATAGAACTCACCTCTGATGGAAGCTGAGGTTCCACTGGCCATCCTGTCTACAGCTGTTGTTTGAACTGTAAAACAGTAACATACAGTAAGTCACACTAATCTGTTATTATAGTTTTGTTGTCATTACTGTTATATCACACAGTTGACAATATAATGAATGGTCAGACCACGTCTTAAGGGGAATACCACTCATTTTCAACATTGAACTATGTATTTAATACACCTAGAGCTGTAAATATGAAAAAAAAAACTTCTATGTTGCCTGGAACTGGAGAATTGATTGAGGTCATGTGATCAGTGACATACGCACGGTGTACTCTTGGCTCCACCCTCTAGGCTGCTGCATTCACTAGAATGGGGAATCTGACTTCCAGCTGAAATAGTCTTGAATAAGACTTTTTAGAGCATTTTCAGCAAATTGATCTATATTATCTATGTCTTGTGAAATGTGATATACTGTATAACCATAATGCCATTATAAACTACTACAAGTCGCACCTTTTCAGCTGGAAGTGAGATTCCCCATTCTAGTGAATGCAGCAGCCTAGAGGGCCGAGCCAAAAGTACACCATGCGTATGTCACTGATCACATGACCTCAATCAATTCTCCTGTTCAAGGCAACATAGAAGGGGGGGGAACTTTTTTTCTTATTTCCACACAACAGCTCTAAGGTGTATTAAAGACATAGTTCAATGTTGAAAATGAGTGGTATTCCCCTTTAAGTGCAAAAAGAAATGTTTGATTATAAGGACACCAGCAGTTTGTGATTGTATTGTCTCCCCATCAAATAATATCAAGCAAAAAGGAAACATTGGGCACGCAAAGCGCCTGGATATAGTCAGCAAGAGCTTCACATTTAAGTATAGCTGTGCAAGGCACCAACCTGCTCATCGGGAACAATTAGGGGTTCAGCGTCTTGTTCAATAACACTTTGACAGTAACTCTTCTGGGGGAGCCCGGAATCGAACTGGAAACCTCACGGCTTCCATCCGGCCACTCTACCCCTGAGCTACTGCCGCACTCATACAAACATGAACCAGCTGGAATTTAATCACTGTACACAGATCACACTGAAATGTGAACAGATCTGACCTACCACCAGGTGTGACTTGCCTAAAAACCCCAGGGCCCCGCCCCTCACACACAGTGATGTGCATTCCCATTGGCTCCAATTGATTCATCTCGTCAAGCTAAGCTAAGAAGCTAAGTTAGCTACATTGAATCATGTTGATGTTTTTGAACCACATATACATTTATCAATGTTCAAGGACTACAGTATGAGTATGATGCCATTTAAAAGTTATGTTAGAAGGGATATCGCCACCCATCAGTATGCGGTTGTGCCTCACAGACCTCAAGGCCTCAATGTCTGCCTTGTTGTTCTAAGCTCACCATGTCACTGCACCATGTCAGGCTTTCTGCAGTGTTGTGGAAAGACTAGTTTCTATTTAGTGTTCAGTGTTCTGATCCGGTCTAGAGCCCGCCTACTGTATCCTGTAATTTGCACACACACATACAGTACATGCATCACCGTGTCCCTATCCGTTCTACAGACCCAGAGTGGATCAGCTCCCTGCAGAGCAAACTGATCCCAGTCTACATTGTTCAGTATCACACACTGCCACACCCTCCCAGTGAAACACCTGATATATATATTATTTGTCTGCAAAAACTGCTTTCAATAGACTACATTTGTATTTAATGAAGACATTTTAAAAGATTTCATCAACATCATCTTTACTACTTAATGTACATACAGTTCTATAGTACAATGTAACATGTGTTAGATTTTCTGGTTCAGTCCTTACCTGTCAATGAGTTGTGTCAGTCCACGATTGTTGTCTGTAGTTTGAGATATAGTCTAGTTGTTTTGTAGATGCACTGTTAGTCACACAGCATCAGATACAAGTTTCTATTTCCTGTTCAGAAAAGGGTGGAGAGAGAGAGAGAGAGAGAGAGAGAGAGAGAGATGGTAACCACATCCTGCACTACTGATGTTCAAGTTCCAAGAACAGGGCTGTTGTCTGTGGGTGCATCCACACATGTCCGTCAAGTTGTCGTACGGAAGTGCGTGTGCGTGTGCGTGTGCGTTTGCGTGTGCGTGTGTGTGTGTGACGTCATTGAAATAGTACTGCCCCTGTGAAAAATCCCCACTACACTACTGGTTGTGATATAGAACTATAAATTCATAAATTATTATTATACAGTACCACACCAATCAGATTGATCATGTTTGATAGAAGTAGACAATACGTCAAAGTGGTTACATTTAGAACAACAGAGATTAAACCTTCCATGATATAGACATATATTATTTAATACTTTCACTGTTTTATCATTTTTAATCTAGCACTTATCTTTTATTGTTGGTTCCTTCCTTTTCTTTATGTAAAGTGACATTGGGTACTTAGAAAAGCGCTATATAAATCTGAGCTATTATTATTATTGTCAACTCCTTCCATGTTGCTCAAGAAGCTCAAGATGTTTATCAATAGCAATATGAATATCAGTTTATTATTATTAACCTAATAGCATGTGTATTTTACTTATGTAGATCATAAAATGTGTTTACCCTAGGCCTGATATGTGGAAACTAAACTACTTATAATATTCATAAACTGTATCATATTTATAATGAACACATTTGCTTGTAACATACAGTAGAGTAGGGCCTAGGTCAGATGTAAAAATGCATCAGCATGTTAAGTTCACTGTCCTGCAGATTGCACCAACCAACAGTACTTAATGAAATAAGTACATAAACCATAAACATAACTAATAACAAAACTGTTACAGTGATAGTCAGTGCACATTCCTCACGGTCTGTCATTATGTAATAACGATGCAACTCTGACTCTCACTCAGGTGTGCGTCATAATCCTCAAAGCCTCACTGTCGAACGTACGTCCAAAGGTTTATTATAGAAGAAATGTTCACAGCATCAGAAGATGAGCAGGCAGCGATTCACCCCCTCCTTCTCTATTAATTACATTCATTCTAATGTGGGCTCTGAAAATGTCCTCGGTAGGACCTCTGGTGCTCCTCTCCAACCCTTGCCTCACTCTCTCCCTTCATCTGTCTATGGGTGTCACCAGGCTTTCCACAGTACCTGTCTCTATTTATTAGAATATACTAGAAACCACAGTAGAGCCTGACTACTGTATCTGGTAATTTGCACAAGCGCGCGCACACACACACACACACACACACACACACACACACACACACACACACACACACACACACACACACACACACACACACACACACACACACACACACACACACCACACTGTACGCTGCCGTTTCTGTATGAACTATAGACTCACTGCTTTCAAACTGCTTTTAATAGACTTTACATTTGTATTTAATGAAGACATTTCTAAAGATTATATCAGCATCATCTTCATATACAGTTCTATCCTATGTACAGTAGCATGTGTTTGATTTTCTGGTTCAGTCCTTACCTGTCAATGACTCCTGTCTGTCAACGATCCTTGTCTGTAGATTGAGATGTAGTCTAGTTGTTTTGTAGATGAACTGTAGTCACACAGCATCAGATACAAGTTTCCATTTCTTGTTCAGAAAAAGTGGTTGCGAGGTTGGGCGGCTTGGGCGGTGAGAGAGCGAGAGAGAGAGATATGGTAACCACATGCTGCTGACACTGCTGATGTTCAAGTTGCAAAGACAAAAAAATCAAAAAATGATAATGAAATTATGTTTTTCTTAGGGGAAAAAAATCTAAACAAAAGATGATATGATGAAATGATGTTCTTCCCCTGTCTAACTGTCTGTAGATGAACTGTAGTCACACAGCATCAGATACAAGTTTCTATTTCCTGTTCAGAAAAAGTGGTTGGGCGGTTGGGCGGCTGGGGCGGTGAGATTAACGATGTTCTTCCCCTGTCTAACTGTCTAAACAAACACAAAGACTACAGATTCTATTTTAGGGTTTGAAATTGCCGGATGACTCTGCAGCTCCATTCCATCTACAAGGCCTCATAATTTCAACTTCATAGTTCATTAAATTGCAATGACAGTTTTTTATACTAAGGATGAAAAAGTTATTGCCCGTCCTGTTAGATATTTTAGTTCCTCTATATTTTGAAAGAGACGTAGATGTGAACACAACTGTGCACTTACAATTCATGAATAAAAATCTCTTTTTAAGGATAGTCTTTCTAACTTTCTCACAGTACCAGAAGGCATGTACGAGGGAGTCCCTTTACGTGACACATTTTAAACATCTATCAGAGGACGTAGAATCAAATGTATTAATATTATCTCTAGTGTAATACATTCTTGTCATGAATTTGTCATGAATTTAGAATGAATTAGTTTAACATTTTCAAACAAATAATTAGGTGCAACAAATAACATAAAACATAAAATGATTGAGCTTGAGCAAATATTGTAATAATGTTGAAATACATGCTCTCTTCAATGAAAGATGATATTGTAAATGTAGCCTATAAATGATAACTTGTTTAGAGCCTGACTGATGTGGGATTTCTGAGACAAATAGAGATTTAAGAAAGGGAAAATTCACCAGCATTCCAGCAACATACCAAACATCAGCTGGATGATATACTGTATCGGTCAGGCTCTAGTTTAGATACATTTTCTTCTGTTCTTAAATCTGACTTATATAGTAAACAACATATAGAAATATATACATGAAAAAATAAAACACCTGTACAACAACTCAAAGTTTTAATGAACTGATTCAAAAGATGCAATACACACTGCAAAGAAACAACAATGCACATGACTAGCTGACACAGGCGTGCAACAAAGTATAAATCAAGCCTAAAGTTTTATCTATGAAACATCTTCATCTCTCACACTCATCACATCTGTGTCTGCCTGGCTGGGAGCTATACTCATGCTGTCATATCCTGAAGAGGGCGCTATTGATCCAAAATGTGTAGCCAGCCAATCAGAGACCTTGATAGGTGACCAGCAGTATGTTCCACTTGCTGGAACAGAAGACAACAGACAGCAAGACATTTACAATGATAATAAAAACACACCTGGATGTGAAAAACCCTGCAGCCCAGCACAACATCTCTACATGTCTCTGTTCCTCACATATGAACCATGATGTCATTTTGACCTTTGACCTCTTCCACCGAAAGGTTCATCATCTTTTCAGAGCACACTACTGATCATTCCCTCCAAGTTTCATGAAAATGCACACATCTATTCTTTGTATTTTATGCACACAGGCACATTGTAATAATGTATTTATGTCCACATAAGAGGATAAAGGTAAGACTCACTACTTGGTTCTTGTGGCTCCATCATCACAAACGTCAACATCCTCTCTATCGCCTCCTTCTCTCTCTTCTTCCATTCTTCTTTTTCTTTCCTGTCAGTCTTTCAAACAAAGTCTTCTGTCGTGCCTACTTGTCACAATATCGACAGGTAAGAGAGGGAAAATTCACTGACAAGTGACAACATCTTTGTATATAGTATAGTATTTGTACTTGTTGATTACATGCATTTCTCCAGGAGCTTCATTTTTGTGTGAATTTGTTATGCTATGTTGATGAATTGAATACATAGGCCCACAATGGAAACAAGTCCTCAGGACCTTTTTGTGTTATCCTTTTAGCCCAAATGTCTTGTACCTCTGTGCTGTTTGTGTTTACATTTCTGACTAATAAAGTATTCAATCAGCCAAAAAAAAAAAGCTTACACAAAAAGAAACATCACACACGTTTAACTAAATGTAATGTAATATAGATATAATAATAAAGTAATAGCCAGGGAGGAAAAAGAAACAAATATTACTGTGTTCTTATAATGATCATCAACAATGATACAAAATGAATCCGTTACGATGTCATGTAGGCTACTGTATGAAAAAAAGACAAGGTAAAGACATACAGTAAGAATTAAAATGTGTGTGATTGAAGTAAAATTAAGTTTAATCTATGAAACATCTTCATCTCTCACACTTACATCAGCATCAGCCTGGGTAGGAGCTGCATGGTGTCAAATTCTGAAGAGCGTGTTCCACCACTCACTCTCACTGGAACAGAAGGCCTACACAAAATCCTATCTACAAGCTCAGGCTTGGAGATAGGCTATTTTCACCAAATATGAATCTGACCAGAATAAGCATGATATTCTTGATATTATGGTTAAAAAGGTTATGTTGCATGTTACTGTTGACGGTATAGTGGTTATATCTGACCACAGACTCATTCAATAACCACCACCCTTTTCCTGGACTAATTTCCCCCAGAGCCTTCACATCTGTCTCTCCTACACCGTCTCCCTCTGAGATACTCTCTGTCTCTCCAACACTGTTGCCCTGTCAAGCTTCCCTACTGTCTGTCAAAATAGAAAATACAATAAAGATTTCAATGTGAGTGGACTACCACTGCACTTGGAAAATGTAACAACATTGTGTGTCTGTTGTCTGATCTGCCTTTGCACCACCGAGCCTCTGCAGAGCAGAGGGGGGAGACACCATTTAGCTCTGGTTGGGAATCGCTGGCCCAGTAAAACTGCTGTCCACACAAACAGGTTTTGTCAAACGAAGCCAATCCACATTGCCTTGTCTCTTCTCTTGTATCCCTGATTAGAAGAACAAACATGAGTTTTCAGTGTTTTCAGTGGCAGCTGTAGGCTAGTGAGTAGAAAGGTTGTCTGGTAATCAAATGGCCACCGGTTCACCCCCCCAGCAATGGTCAGTACATGTGTTGAAGTGTCCCTGCGCAAAACTCAGAACCCCTACGCACTGGGTATAGGCAGGTTTCTGAACTGTCCACAGCCTTCCTCTGAGACACAGAGCGAGTAGACATAAAAGGTGCCATCTTCTTATGAGCATTAGTGAGGACCAACTATGTGAAAAAAATAAAAATGGGTGAAGTGGGCCTTTAAGTCAGTGGTTGTCAACCTGTGTCCCACAATATCTATCTGTGGAACCGAGTCAACTCCTACAATTTCAAGTGCTTGTCAGGGTGTGGGGTCCCCAGTTCAAATATGATTATGTTGGGGGGTTGCGGCCTGAAAAGGTTGAGAACCACTGACTGACCTGCTTTAAGTACAGTTATCACCTCAGTTATGGATAAATCCAAATGTTCTTTGGACCTTTTTGCTTGTTTGTTGATTAAAGTTATGAGCCATGATCTTTGTTTCATGTAAGCCACACAGTGTGGACAGGCCTTCCATTTCATTTGCTGTTTTTGTATTCTGCCCAGTAGGCTACTGTTGTCTTTCGTAGTTTGTATTTTGTGTGCTGGCTGTTTGTCTGGATTGCAAGTCCTCTGTTACCGTCAGCCGTTTCTAGCTCCATTTATACATGACTGATGGTCTGGTCAGTGAAATGATTAGTTTAATTCACCTTTTAAGTTTGTTTAACATCTTACTATTTAACCTTTTATTTAACTGTTTATTTGACAATTACCTTTTCTAATGTCTGTTATCCTTTCCTCTCTTCCCACAGTACACTGCCATGGCGGCTGTTCAATCGTCAATTAATCTGTGTGGAAAATAAACAAGCACCTTCACACACCTGCAAGCTCAGACTGAGCGTCTCCTTCTGCAGTAATACTGGTCATCAGACCCTGACTGCATGTGACACAAACAGGGTTTGATTTGTAAATTCACCCATTTTCAACATTACCTTCATATAATTCCTCACTAAATGCTTAATATGAGATGGTACGATTTGTGTCTGTTTCTCAGAGGAGGGCGGTGGGCAGTTCAGAAACCTAGCTGCTTACCTATGACGTCATCGGTAGGCATGGTCATTTCGAGATTTTTTAATTTTTTAATTAATGGCATCTATTTCAGTGTTCTACTGTAACTTTCCAGAAAGAGAAAGGCTGTCCCCATCGATGATGTCAGGTAGGCGGGTTTCTGAACTGTCCACAGCCCAACTCTGAGACACAGAGTGAGTAGACAGAAATGGTACTACTACCAATTATATGAAGATAGTGTTAAAAATGGGTGAAGTGCTTATTTAAGCCCCACATACTTCTTCATACGACATTATACTGATAATAGCCAATCCAGAAACTTTTTAAAATCTTTTGTAGCTATTTTCCAGAGGTCCCCTCACCTCATTCAACTGTGCGTGTTGTCCCAAACAAGACACAAAGATACAAATCATTAAATCATTGTACGATTAGGTTTCTTTTTAATGTTCCACTGCTCTTTGTGTTTATTGTATTGTTAGAATTGTATTAGTTTAATTTCTTTATAGGAAGCACTACATAACCACGTTATTTCCTGTGGGAAAACTGCTACTTTATGGAAAGCAATACTTTGCTAATGGAATGCATTACGTACTGTAGCAACAGACCATAATGTAATCTGGGTAAATCTGAGGTTTCTAATTGACCTCATTTTGCGTTTCCTTTTGCTTCTGACCCAAATGGACCAAGTTGTGTTGTGACATTTCCTCTTGCGGAAATGTGACAATTATGTTGCCAATAACAGCACGTACGTTAATCTTATATCTTGAATCTTATAATGATCTGGTCATATAAGACTCTCTCTCTCCTTCTCACACACTTGTGAGGGTGATAAATGTCTGCCTAGTTCAGATGAAAATCCGGAGAGTAAACCCGAGAGTAAACTCGAAAGTAAATCCAAAAGTATAAAGATACACCCGTATCTTTATACAGGAAACATTATTGTGTGTGTATATCTTTGAGTATATCTGGGCTATTTTTTGCCATTTCACACGCCCACCCCCACACACACACACACACACACACACACACACACACACACACACACACACACACACACACACACACACACACACACACACACACACACACACACACACACACACACACACACACAGTGTGCCCTATCTCCTTTAGTCTCCTGCAGCTATGTTTAATGCACTACACTTTACTTTAGGATTAAAACCTATTATTTTCTGTTTAATCTCACTATTATCTTAATAAATACTTTTGTTTAATGTTTGCCCTGTGTGGTGTTCTTTTCTAGCATGGCCATGAGCCAGGCATGTGTAACAACACAGTATACACACAAACGTGCTTGTGTGTGCACTGCACTACACCACAGCACTCCACGGCGAACCAATAAATGGGTGTGTTCAAAGGGGTTTAAAACTGCATGTCATAACCTCATTAACTCACACACACACTCATTCATTGCTGGTTACTTCGTACACGCATCCATCGTGACAGGTGAGTTATTAGATGTCTATCATTTAAAAATGTGTACTAATATAATGAATCATATTTAATCATATACGTATCTTTTTTTCTATAGTGTTAATTGTTTTAATATATATATATATATATATATATATATATATATATATATATATATATATATATATATATATAATAACCTTATCTAGGCTGTAGCACTTCAGTTTAGAAGCCTATTTCAAGGGATATTTACAAAATTAAACAATAAAAAACAGAACATTTGGAAAATGTGCAAGCCTAAAGGGAACAAGCTGAAACGTACTGTACACAACACACCACATAGGCTACAGGTATGTAAAGTTAAGTTTCTACCAAAACTGAATCATCACAACAGACAAACCGTGAGATGAATATCAGAGACACAATCTTCTTATCTTTAGGACAGTTTCAAACCTCTTTGTATTAATTTGTTCGTATTTCAGTCTTAGTTGATCGTGTTATTCTCTTTTTGGTTGAAATAGCACAATATAACACTAATGTGATTTTATCATTTAACTGAATTGTTGCACAGTAACCCAGTGAAATAGCCTACAGACGGACTGCAAGTGACCTCTACCGTGAACAGTGACATCACATCTGTACAGAATGTCCTTTGTTTTGTTCTTTACAGATTTTCTGCAATCAGTGCCTCCCTGGAAATAAGGAAGGAGGTCAAAAGAGGAAGAGGAAATTTCCTAAATTGTTTCATATAGTATTATTTCGGTAATATAAGAGACATCACAACAAACAGAAATCAGTCCCTCTTCACTGCTCGGCCAGAATGACTCCAGACCACAGCAGTATCTTCAGCAACACCACCAGCACGCCAGCCTACACCACCCACAATCTCTCTGGGGGTCATGGCGGCGGCTGCCCGCCGGTCGGCATCCAACTCGAAGGCCTGATCCTGCCTCCCATCCTCTGCATCGACGTCATACTCGGGCTTCTGGGAAACGTAGTGGCCTTCTGGATCTTCTGCTGGAGGCTGAAGGCGTGGAACCCCAACAACCTGTTCCTCTTCCAACTGGTCATCGCCGACTTCATGGTCCTGGTCAGCCTGCCGCTGAGGATCGATGCCTTGCTCAGGGGCCACTGGGTGTTCGGGGACGTGCTGTGTCGCATGAACCTGTTCCTGATGTTCACCAACCGCTCGGCCAGCATCGGACTCATGACCGTGGTGGCGGTGTACCGATACTTCAAGGTGGGTGGAGCACTGGTTCTCAAACCTTTTCTCAAGGACCCCCAAATTTGATATGTATTTGGCCGCAGACCCCCATCTGAATAGGTTTTGTGTCAGGGATCCCCCAAGAAGATAAGATTTATGTAAAAATAATCAAAATATTTTCGATATTTAAGTTTTCAAAATTAGCAGATGTACAAGCTCGTCACTGTGAGCTTGTAGATCTGCCATTTTGAATAGCCAACATTTAAATGGATAAAGTGGTTGCGGATTATACATTTATTGCCCATTTGATCTGAAGTCTCTGAGGTAAATAAAATTGCCTTATTGTTAGGAACGGAAGTCGGTCATAATGCAGATTTATGATGGGGCATGATGGACAGGTTAATTATTGTTTTCTGTTGATGGGAGTGTTTTCTGTCCGAAGTGTTGTAAAACAAACAGCCTATAGTGCATCATATGAGCCTATGCAGTGAAATGGTGAAATGGCTTCTTAATTTGTAAATCAGTCTCTCATGGCTCGGCATGTCTCTGGTACGGTATTAAGGATGCTGGCCTGGCATGCAGATATATCTGATCATACAAACGCTATTGTGAGGAGATTTTTCTACGGTTATGTTGTTGCCGTACACAACACATAACATTATCTATATCTATTTCACACTTGAGGGTGCGGTCACACCAAACTTTAATTCTGCCTATGAGGCCACCAGATATAGGCAGAATTAAAGTTTGGTGTGACTGCACCCTGACAGCGTAAACATTCTAAAATGATTTAGTTTATTTCCTGTTGCAATTGTTACTATGAGTAGCTGACTTGGGCTCAAACCGTTCCCTAGCAACGTAATTCCACTGAAAATGTCAGATGCAGGTAAAATACTGTGAAAAAATGTAGCCTAGTAGAAACCACATGTTAGCCATTATCATATCAAATCAAAACATTTCCCTTTGCTCACCACATCGCTGCAGTGATTCAATAACTGATAAACACCAGTGAACATCTCATTCCTTGTATTACTCACTCCATGCAACACAGTAGTACAGTTGTAGGGCATTTGTGGGTCAAGAAAGCACCTGTAGAGAACAGAATTTACATTCTAAAATGGCGCTATAGGAGGCCTGTGACTGCCATATAGGAGGGGTCTTGTATTGTATCGGCTGAGGGGCCTACGTATGAAGCGTTAACCTATACATTTTAATAAATCGTCATTGAGCCTCATGGCCCAAGGGCCCCTGGTAGTCAAGGGCCCCTGTGCACTGTCCCGCTCTATAACCTGTCCATGATTCTACCTGTTTCTGTTCCTCCAGGTGGTTCATCCTCATCACCGCTTCAACCGTATGACCATGAGGCAGGCCGGGTGGATCACCGTCGTCGTGTGGCTTCTCGTGATCGGCCCTCGGGCTCCCATGCTGGCCTACAGTCACATCAAAGTCCGCGGCGCCGAGACTCAGTGCTTCTTCTTCACGTCGTACAAAGAAGCCTCCCGCGCCATCCTGTTCCTGGTGGGGATGCACCGCGTCCTCTCCGTGTTCGAGTTCTTCGTCCCGCTGGCGCTGCTGCTGTTCTGCTCCGCCCGCATCTCCTGCATCCTGCGCCAGAGGACCATGATCAAGGCTCAGAACGTGCGGCGGGCCATGCAAGTCTGTGCCGTCATCGTGGCCGTGTTCATCGTCTGCTTCCTGCCGGGGACGGTGACCACGGTGGGGCTGTGGGTCATCCGTGCCCACCGGCCGTGGGACTGTGCGTCGTTCTACACCTTCACCCAGCTCACCATCGTCTCGTTCGGGCTGACCTTCCTCAACTCGGCCCTGGATCCCATCATCTACTGCTTCTCCAGCTCCATGTTCCGGAAGGCGCTGGTCGGCTCGCTGGTCGGGACGCTGCGCTGCCGGTGCGTGGGCGTAGAGGGAGAGAGCGAGTCAGGGCAGACTGGAGGAACCACGTCTGGGAGTCAGAGCAACAAACCGACTGATCTGACACCCATGAAAGAGAACAGCCAGGGGAAGTGAGGACAATCAGGACATGTCCTGAAGTTTTAAACCGTGTCACTTGCTTTTATTATGTTCAAATACTGCAGTGGATCTCAAGCGTTTTAATTTCAACGACCCCCCCGCCCCAGTTTGGTATGCATTAGGCCTCAGAGTCAGACCCCCATAACTCTGAGAGCGTACGAATGGAACAAAATTGACACGTTTTGTTCCATTCATACACTATAGCCCCCTTTCCATTGCAGCTTAAGCACCACACCACACCACACCACACTACACCAAAATATCTACCGTTTCCATTACAAACAAAAAAAACGCTCAAATCCACAGGTATGAGTAGCAGACTCCGGTCATTGACACTCATTTGTAATGTAAACATAGGTGGAGGTCATTGCTTTTTGTCTAACAATGTAATGTAAATGAGATGCCAACTGTCCTGTGTACAAATGCAAATCACCTGTGCACGTGTGGGTGAACCATTTGGTTCGGTCATTGCTTTTTGTCTAACAATGTAATGTAAATGAGTGGCCAACTGTCCTGTATACAAATGAAAGTCACCTGTTCCTCAAAACATTCACACTGTGTTGAGGAACAAATGCCACCCTTTTAACATTGCCCCATTATAGCCGATTTTTGCTCTTTATTGGCTCGACGCCTTATCTTGTTCAATTGGAAATCAGCCAGTCCTCCATCGCATCGACGCTGGGTCGGAGATGTGATGGCTCATCTAAAACTTGAGAAGATGAGATATTCTACCAGGGGTTCTGTTGAGAAATTTTACAGGGTTTGGCAGCCATTTCTGGATTATTTTGATCAATAATTCCCGGCTGGGGACACCTAGGTATGGGACGGTGAACTAATAATTTGACAATTCTTGTATGGCAAGTGACAATCTGTATGAGAACGACATGTTTTTTGTTTGTTTTTTTATTTTTATTTTGGGTTTATTTTCTGATTTTTGTATTACTGTCTATTTACTTAAGGTATTGTTAATGTACGGTTAATGTATGGTTATGTTCCTTCCTGTAATGTATGTATGTATGTATGTATTGTTGGTGTTGAAAAATCAATAAAAACAATTTAATAATAATAGCCGATTTTTGCAAAAGACATTTTTTTATTACTCCTACAAATTTATTCCAAACATCACAGAAATCGGTACACATTATCTCTATAGTTTATCTCTTATATTTTTCATATTCCATCCTGATTGGCAAATTCCGAACATTGCTGGCCCACAACAACCTGACCTGTGCTCCGAGGAGCACTTTTTCTTCTGTAACCATACAGAATAATATCTCACTCTTTTCTTACAAAAAGAGTCATTGACTTAATGTGGTTGTCACCACACTGTACGTGATTAGCACCTATTGTCATTTAATTTCAAATCTTTATTTATTCTCGAAGGACATTGAGGTTGCCCTCATTTGCAGTGTCGCCGAGATACATCACAGTACAGTTTCATTTTCTTTTTTTTTTTTTTTTTAAGATTTTTTTTTTGTGGCTTTTTATAGCTTTATTGGGAGAGGGATAGTGAAAGTAGGCTGACAGGAAATGGGGAGAGAGATGGGGGAAGACACGCAGCAAAGGCCGTCGGGAACGGGACGCGAACCCGCGGCACGCTGTCTGTTAAGGGATTTCAACCAGGGTGCCTGGACCGCGACGCCACGGCCCAGGCCTACAGTTTCATTTTCACATCAATATTCATCAATGTAAAAACAAAAGAAAACAAAACAGAAACTTTCATCTATCGTCTGATACAACACAAATTATACAACAGGTAGTTCCGACCAAGCAATCTGATTGGTTGAAATAGCTATCTAGCCGTGCTTCAAACCAGCATGATAGCACAGGCCTAATCACATTAATAAATCACTCCGTACTGCAGTCCGCACCTGATTAGACCATATATGGCACAGCTGTGCTGTGACGTCACGCTGTCCCACGGTACAAACAGACAGCCTGACCCACCGCCTGACCCACCGCCGCCACCGGAGAACTAACAGCTATGCAAAATGGACTATGTTGTTCATTTTGACTTAACATCCATACTGTATAAATATCCTCCTGTGTTAAAGTAAAATTACTCCCATTTCGTTAACAGTCCAGTGTATGTTATACTTTATCGTACAAAGGTATCGCACGGCGAAAATAGACGATCTACAAGTTCACAACACGTCGCCAAGACTCGCCATCGTGACGCGTTGTCAGCTTGTAGATCAGTTATTTTGGCCACGTGACACGGTCATACGACGGAGCATATTCACCTGTTTCCTAGGCTTAACACTTCCTGTGTGTTTTCCACTTCCTGTCGATTTGATCCAATGAAATCCAATGAAACTGGTCAGATGACTAATGATATCCAATGAAATCCGACAGGAAGTGGAAAACACACACACACACACACACACACACACACACACACACACCTACTGTAGGAAACAGGTGGATAGCGTACTGGAATCAGCTGTGTTGATGAGACGGTGCCTCGGAGCGCTGCTACAGGGACTATTTAATGTCTCAGTCAAATAAACTCTTCTCTTTACAGGGAAACGGATAATAGCGAAACATTTTTATCATGAATTGCCCCACAATATGAATACATTTGGATGTGTTTTGTTGGTAACTGTTGTATAATCGCAATATTACACTCGAGGGTGTGCTTTACCTACATTATTGGCACTTCAGTGATGCTTGCGGAACTCGGCTCCGCCTCGTTCCTGACTGCATCACTGGCGTGCCAATAATAACGGTAAAGCACACCCTCTCGTGTAAAATTGCTCAATTGAAAAGCAGTTGCAGACGCTTGTGGGTAGGCATGCAATCAAAGATTTAAAGTGACCGTATGTTATGAGAGAACAGATCTTTAATTTAAGCTATAGGTCATTCCAAGAGTCCATATATTCACACGGCGTCCATTTTGGAATTTAACATTGCGTTGCTGTGGCAACTGGGGTGGCAACTGGGGTGGCATTTCATTGACTTAATGGCAATATGGCCGCCGTGTGAATATGGTCTATTGGGGCACTAAAACAAAAGGCTGTTTTCCCCCATTCAGTCTTTACTTTGGGGACTTTTAGCGTGAGCCAGTCACTGGAGCGTGTAGTCTTTCAATATTCTATCAAAGGTTCTCAACATTCTGAATATGTGTTCATCTTGTGGACTTCACATAAGAATGTCTGAACGTACATCACTGCTGTTTGTCCACAAGATGGTCACATGTTTCGGCAGGTCACCAATTTCACCGTAAACTTCCATGCTGGAGGACAAAGCAAGATGCAGAAAGTTTTGAGATTTGGCTTATGTCTTTTTGGATATAAAATATTGTGTTCCAGGGACCCCCAGAAGCAAAGATTTGAGTTACAAATGTTCGCTTAAAAACGTATTCAAAGATTTGCACAAATGTTGACAATTCTTCAAAAATAGCAGATCTACAAGCTTGTACAGTAGTGCATCACTCGGTGCAGCGCTATGAGCTTGTATATCTGCTATATTTGAATAGCCCAAGACATTTAAAATGACACAGATGTGTTCCCGGCTTTAATGGGTTAATGATTTTTTTTTTTTAATTTTGCATGGTAGAGTAGCCTATTTTAATACAATATAACTAGTACATCTGTCAGTGGCTGGAGGTGGCCTCTCTTCTCTTCCATTGAGAAATGTATATTTGTGTCAGGTAGGACACCTACTGGTTGAATGGAGGTACTGCCCGAAGGTCATAATCTATCTGGAAAGAGTGGTCTCTCATGTGTGACATACGAAATCTAAGTTATGGATTGCAGCTTTAGCCAACAGGTTTACACCAGGTATTAAAACCCTTCAAAAAAAGGACAAGTCATGTTATCTCACATGCTGTAGTCATTAACATAGAGTGATCAGCCAAAATAACTATTTCTGTATGCCAAGACAAAGTATTCAATAATGTAAGTGTGTGATACGTTGAAAAATATCAAAATCATATTTTGTGTATGCCCCAAAAATATATATAACAGATATACACTGAACTTATATCGCTTGATTTGTTACGCAATCGGAATGCAAGCAGAAATATAGCTGCAAGCAGCGATAATACGGGGCCAGGAGAGAGAAAGAGAAATGATAATTCCTTTAACAGGTCAGTTCATGAAAGTCCTTGCGGTCTTGTTTCCAATGAGGGCCTGTGAGCAATTAGGGGTTAAGAGTCTTGCTTGTGTCGATGACAAATTTCATCGACACATTTGCTGACCTGGCCTGGAATCGTACTATGGCCGCCCCTGAGAGAGAGAGAGAGAGAGAGAGAGAGAGAGAGAGAGAGAGAGAGAGAGAGAGAGAGAGAGAGAGAGAGAGAGAGAGAGAGAGAGAGAGAGAGAGAGAGAGATGGAATAGATTGAAGATAGAAACGGAATAGATTGAAGAGACAGAGAGAGAGAGACATGGAAACGGAATAGATTGAAGAGAAAGACATGGAAACGGAATAGATTGAAGAGAGAGAGAGAGAGAGCCATGGAAACGGAATAGATTGAGTCATGTTTTTTGCAATTCAACTTAAATGAGTGTGCATCAAGTGAGACTTGAACCAGCAACCTTGCGGTCGTGAGGCACTCTTAGGTAGCTGCAACACTACCTATAGTGCTATAGCTTTGTCCAGGCTGATGTTGTCTGTTGAGGATGACAAACGCTTGCCTTCTGTCATGACCCAAGCCCCTGTTTCACTAACACTAAGATCACTCGTTCACAAACCATTTACCAATGAAGAAATTGTACATCTCCTCAGAAGCAAAACTAGTGAAAGTAGCCGATCTACAAGCTCTCAAACCATTAAAAGTTGTCAGATTGTACATCGGCTATTTTCACAATGAAGTATGTTATACATTGAAAAAACATACTCTCATTGCTATCTGAAAAGTTGTGAGATTGTAGATCAGCTGTATGTAAAAAACACTCAATTAAGTATTTCATGTTATCTTTAACAATTGCAGATGTATTCATTGATAGTCATGTTGTGTGAAATGCAACTTAGATGAAGTCTGCACCAAGTGAGGCTTGAACTGGTGACCTTCAGGTTGTGGGGCACACATTTAAGCGAGAAGCCACCAACATACAAGAACCTGTGAAAGGAGATCACACAGATGATACAGTTTCACGCAAATAGCTGAAAAATCCTGGGTTTAAGTGTTTTTCAAACTGCTCAAGATTGCGGACAATCTAAGGGCGGTGCTTACTGGTCAACGTGATAGATGTGTTCCTCATTAGTCAAGGCACATGTGTAAGCAGGTCTAATGGCTGTCGGCCAAACGAGGCATGACTTTTGCCTGTTTAAAGTTTGCATTTAAAAAAAATTGCTATAGCGCCCCCGTTTGACCAATTGGAGTAAGATTGGTTTTAGTGATATTTGGAATGGCCCTTTACATTTCTGCAAAGTTTCAAAGAATGGTAAGTCTGCATGTATGTGTTAGGGGCAGATGAATAATTGTCATAAAACTGCAATATTCATTGGCTCATTAAAGCTTCATTTTTTCACTTATGGAAAATATTTTGCAAACGTTTTTTGGCATAGGTCCAAAGTTCATGTGTAAAAAGTTTCGTGCAGATTACTCAAAAATCCCAGGAGGAGATAGGTTTTAACTGTTTTTCATATAATTCAAAATGGTGGGAGATCTAAAGGTCAGAGGTCAAAAGTCAGAGTGTGAAAGTTGTTCAGCATGAGGAGACGCATGTGTGCATCGAAGTTTCATGGCTGTAGGTGAAACAGGGCATGAGTTGCACCTGTTCAAAGTTGGCATTTTTCAATTGAGTGCTATAGCGCCACCTTTTGACGAAAGATTGTGAGAATTATTTCTTGATCGTTTTTCATGACCATCTATCATATGGCCGAGTTTCATAAAAAGCGACTGCACGGTTCAGCCAGAACTGCCAAAAGTGGCAGAAGAAGAAACGGAATAATCAGAATAACAATACGGGTCCATGCTGGAAGCCTGGCCCCGTAATGACTTGCTTCACTGAATCAGATTTTTCCCCCCATTAAAAGGTACAGCAGATTAAATACATGGAAGGTTAGTAAGAAACACAGCTGCAGCTAATAAAATGAATGGGACAGGTGTGTTAGAGGTGTGCCCAGAGCCATGGGTGTGCCAATACCATAAATAGTAGCCAACCTAAATCTGACACATCCATTGTTCATTTGATTAGCTGCAGTGTTGCTTACATCACTATGTACTATATGGTCAGCCATGTTTTTACCCTGCTGTAGTTGACCCTGACCCAGAAAACAAATGGCAAAGTCAGCTTAGGGTTTCTTCCTCCTTAAATACATCACAAAATACAACATAGGCTAACTGCCTAATTGACCCATTGTCAGCCTTCTTGATTGGTCCCTGACCGAAATATATAAAAAATATCCAGTTTGGGGGGAAAAACTAAGCACAACAACTTAATGCCCAGGTATACCGCACCAAAGATGTTCCTTGTAGTGGATGGAAAGAGGATTGTTTTTGTCCAAAAAAGCAAGAGGGACGGGATCACGGTGGGACTTGACAAAGGTTAATTTGCCATCAGATAACTGGTCCATTGTGTAAATGTGGTCAAACAGGCATCCTTGCAGGAGAGATCACACATCGTCACCTTGCTAAACTAATGGCCTAAGTCATTTTTTGAGGAAAATGTTATTTTTGTTTAAGTCAGCTCCTCATGACACTGGCCACCTCTGGTAAAATCGCCCATCTCCTAATTGAAAAGGATCATGCTGTTCACTCCCCTTTTAGTATAATGGCCTATCTCCCCAGTGTGACTTAGGCCAAATTATTTACTAATTTAGGCCATTAAAAAAATATATATACATACATTTATTTTGGCCTAAGTCAGATTTAATCCTATTTAAACCTATTTAAATCTCTTATGTTACATAACTGACAGAAAGTGTTGTTTCTATTTTAATTGTCATAATTTGTTATAAACATTTTGGGTGAAATGATTAAGAAATATCATACAGTTTTGTTTTGGATCAGTTTTTTTATTTTTCCTGAAAGACTTTAAAAAATTACATAGGCCATTAGTTTAGCAAGGCGACGACATGTCTTTGTGCCTTATAGTCTCTTGATTGATCAATGGTGGTCCTGGTTAAAAATCACAAGAAGGAAAAGTACAAAATAGGCCTTTTAGATGCATGTGGATGATGTCCATTGTGTTTCAACATGGTTGGTTTCAAGTATAGGATTTCATGCAGTACAACAGTGGTTCTCAAAATGGGGATTGGGGACCCCCAAAGGCCCTTGAAGGGGTTCCAGGGGATCCCCAACAAAATGTGTTAATATACCATCAAAATCACTTCCTTATTTTATGCTTCGGCTATTCGAAAATAGACAATCTACTAAATGCTCTCTTATTGGGGTCCCTGGCACAAGATATTTCCAAATACATATAAAGTTGGAGGTCCTTGACATGAAAATGTTTGAGAACCACTGTGGTACAATTAAACTGAACGTTGATGAATTCTCCAAGAATGAATTGCAGCAGCTGACAGCACCATGAATTGTGCCTGCCATCTGCCCCATCTCAAGGTCGGGGTAAAGTTTTCACGATGAGTGATAATTATTTGCCTGTGTTTTGCTGCATCTGATTGCAATAATGTATGTGTCCAAGCATAAATGGTGGCTTGGACACAAACAGGGTAATTCACAAAAGTGCATATTCATTTTATTTTTGTGTGGATTTAATGGGGGAAAAAACTGTACAAATCTTTAGTGAATTCATGCCAGAAAGTCTGAAAGCTCCTTACACCCAACTGGGTTGCAGGGTGATGCTAGAGGTATATTCACATATAAATAATAATTAGGGTTCACGATCCAGGGAGCATGAATTGTCTCATCAGGTTTCATGACTGTATGAGTCAGAAACGGTCCATAAATCATGTACTTTTTGTCATCTTTGTATAATAATAATCCTACTATAATTCTAGTAACCTCTGTGCGTTTGTAGTGGTGGTGTTTGTAGTGGTGGTGAAGCTACCCGGTTCTCCCCACTGGCTGGACCAATTGCTCTGATTTTGCACACAGCCATTGACCATTACCATCTGAACTTAACTGTGAAGCCCGTTTTTCAATTTCATCAAATCTCAGCTTCTTATTAGCGTTTTTGTGTCAAACACTGTCGCCATGGTTACGGGCCTGCCCAGCTATGGGACGAACTGCCTCCCGGGTTGCCAGATCATGTGCGCATATCCCCCCACGGATGCGCTGCGCCGACCGGGTATGGTCTAGTAATATATAATTATATCTAGCACATAGAATAAAATCAATACAATAAAATTGACTATATGTAATTTAAATATATTTAAAATGAAACCTTTTTAGGATTGCTTTTACTTACTTGTCACTGTTCCATGTCCTGAGCCAGATATTCCTCATTATCTTCCCCATCTTCTTGGGGGTTTTGATTTTCTGCTGGTAAGTAAACTTCTCAAAACCCTGGTGTGCTCTCCCAGGAATGTACCTGAAGAGATATGGGGAGAGATTTGTCTCAAAGTTATTTGTGAATCCAATACCATGATGCACAAATATTCCATGATTTACAAATGTGTTTCCATGATTCACAAATGTGTTTTGCAATCTGCAAACACACATTATTTATTTGTGACTTTTTTGAATATGAATTTGTACATTTTACAAAAATGTATTATACTTGTGTGTGCATTTATCATAAAATATCATTTGTAAATCATCGATTCTGCGTGTCAATTGATGAGTCTGCATTTGTGAGTAGACCAACACACACATTCCTTTTCCCTGTTACATCATTTTGAGACAAACGTCACGCTTTATAAGAACATTTTTACAAATGTATTCTCCTATCTAACTTACTGTACTTGTAAGTTGGCATTTACATACGTGCTATGTAAATGTATATGTGCTATGATTTGTACAAACTATTTGTAAATACATCATTTGCAATTTATACTTTTTATACTTGCAGGCGCATTTATCATAAAATATAATTTGTAAATAATCAATTCTGCGTGTGAATTGTTGAATCTGCATTTGTGAGTACACCAACACTCGCATTCAGTTTTGAGACAAGCTTCACACTCTTTGCCTGCAGAAGATCCACACTAGTGCTTGGACTGCCCCACCCCCACCCCATGGCAATTACAGCCAGGTGGGCACTGCCACTAATCAGGATTTCAGAAAAAAATGGTATTTGGGTTGTAAAAGTTGGGAAGCTGACTATTTTACATAAGACAAGGGTGCTGAATCTGAATAACATGGTTCCCAAACGAATTTTATTGTTTTTAACCTTCAAATTTGCATTAAAAAATGGCTGCCAATGTTGAACAAATTTAACAAGGCAAGCAAAACTGAAAAATAAAGTGTCTATATCTATGTTCTGAGGGTCAGACAATGTGTGTAAGGTATGTTTAATGTAATTAGTGGTAAGCCGACTCCTAAATATGCAAATTGGAGGCCACCATTACAGGAAACTCTGTAGTACTCAAAGAAGTGGTCCATATGCACCCCCTTATTTTCTTTTCTACTTATCTGTATTTTTGTGTGCACTTCAGACAGTTGTGTCTAAACATTGATTCAAGCGATTCAATATTTAGACATTTAATATTAATTTAATCAGTTGCATGTGTTCATGCTACGTACATACATACATGCGTACTGTACATACAGTACATACAGTACTACATACATACGATCAGCACCAAACTTGTCACATTCACTAGTCAGGGATCTGCCATCAGAATAGCCACACCAGGGGCCACATGTGGCCCTCAGGGGCCACATCAGGGGCCCCCGGGGTTCCACAGGTGCACTGTTGCCCCTATCTGCACCAAACTTGGCACAAACACTGTTCAGGGGTCTGCCATGACAATAGTCAAACCAGGGGCCCCCTAATGTATTTTACCGTTTGTATCAACGTATCTCTGTGACAGTAGTACAGTATTTTCATGCTGGCATACCTGAAGAATATGTACAGGGCAAGGTTCGAGCCAGAAAAATGACATGGAACATGAGACTCCTCATTAGCCAAGAAGAGACAGACATGGACCACCTGTAATCATGCCATGAAAAACAGAAAAACAGACACGTCGATGTAGTTAACAGCTGTTACTGGGAAGTAGTTACTGGGAACTTCCACAGTAAAGGGAGTTTGAATCTCAAGAAGGGGAAGTGTACCGGATTGCCTTAGTTATCATTATTAGGAAATGTGCCCATGTAGGGTGTGTCTGCTCACTAATACATAAGTTACAAATCAGTATATCAGTTAATACGTGTTTGGTTCCTCCATTGTTGTTTGTCAAACTTTTTGGGCTGACCCCATGTCCAGCTGACCGTAGTCTAGTTATCTCCCATCATTACTATACAGGGTAATGTTTCAACCAAACTGAAATGCAGATGTCCTTTGTTAACATCAATGACAATCAGTCATAATACAGTATGGTCATAAAACAATAAAATAAACCAAAATAATATAATCACATTCTTGATTATTTCTTCAGGATCAAAAAAGTAATATTAAGGAAGAACTGACTAGTCTCAAAGTATAAAAGGGATAAAAATGAATTAAATCAACAATAATTCACAATAATAACCCTTTTGTCAAAATCATAGCATATCATAGTAAAATGAGTTCCGATAATTAATATCACACTTTAGCGTAATTTATAATTGGTTCTACGGTATAACACAACCAAACTAGAAAAAGTGCTCCTCGGAGCACAGGTCTCCGCCAGGTCAGGTAGGTTATTGTGGCCTCCTGGTGGCGCTATAATAGGCCAATGTGAAAAGGGTGCCATTTCTTCTTAGGCCTTGCACGGCAATCAGACACTGCATTCATGAATTGAGACATTTTGTTCAAAAAATGTGTTTTGCTAAATTAGACCTGGTGGTGGCGCTATAACAGGCCAATGTTAAAAGGGTGACATTTGCTCCTCAACATAGTGAGAATGTGTGTGCAAAGTTTGACCGCAATCGGACGCTGCGTTCATGATTTGCGTCATTTTGTTCAAAACAAGCCACTACTGCAAACTTTAAATGTCAATCTTAGCCAATCAGGATGGAATATGAAAAATCACACACATCCGTCTTGATCACATGACTATAGAGATCATGTGTACCAATGTGCGCAAAATTTGGATAAAATTGGAAGGAGTAATATAAAAAAATGTGTTTTACATAAGTCGGCCTCCTGGTGGCCGACTTATGTGAAAAAAGCAGGGCAAAGGTTTTTCCTTGACCTCTAGAGAGTGCGCTTACAAAGTTTTACACAGATCGGTGCAGTTATAGGTAAAAACAAGAATCGGCCTGTCATTGCGCCACCATGAGGCTGATTTGAAAATGTTCAAGTGGCATTTCTTCCTGGGCATAGTGGAAATATGCGTGGAAATTTTCAAGGAAATTGCATACTGTGTTCATGATTTGAGGCATTTTGTTCAAAACGGAGCACTCCTACACTCCTACTTTGGAAGACATTTTTAGCCAATCAGGATGGAATATGAAAAATGTGAAAGACCCGTTTCGTTTAATGACTATAGAGATACTGTGTACCAATTTGCGGGATCTTTGGACAAAATCTGTAGGAGTACTGTCAAAAAATGTTTTGCACAAATCGGCCTCCTGGTGGCGCTATAAAATACCCATGTGAAAAATTTGGGGCAGAGGTTCTGCTGTGGCATCCAGGGAGTGTGTGTGCACAGTTTTGTTGCGATCAAGACAACGGTGCCGGAGATTAGCTGGTCACAGACGGACGGACGGACTCACGGACACGCGGACGGACGGACAGACAGGGGGAAAAACATACTCTCTCGACATGCCTATCGGCCTGGCGGAGACAATAATGCCAATATCAAAACGGAGCCATGCTTGTGCCTGGCCCCGTAAAAAAAGGATTTAGCTGCATGGCAGTAACGTACTGGGTTCCACAGAATGACAAAAAGTGGGGATTTAATTTTATGCTGGAGGCTTAACTGTATATGTCCATAATCAGATGTACATTCCGGACCAAGTGTCACCTACTGTAGCCCTGTAGGACAAATCGATCACAGCGCTGCACTTATTTACGTTTCTGTGCTGTGAAGTGGCCAAAATCCAGACTGGGACTTTGGCCAGCAAAGTAATTGTAAGTTACTAAGCCGTTCACTTATGAAGGGTTTGTTTAATATACTGTAAGTCTGTAGCTTCGGAGGCATCTAGATTAGTCTTTTTTTTTATAACTTAAAGCATGCTCTTATTTACCTACCTTCTCCACAGAAACAGACTTCATTCCTCTCTACTTCAGAGAGACATGCAGTGGCAGCAGCAGTAGTTATGTGTTCTTGAGGTGGTGGCATCCACACCAAGTCCACCAGTCTGTGTGAGAGTCCACTAAGCCACTCCATTTGGGCCTCAGCGTCTGTGGGGAAGTCTGAAGGCTGCTGATCAACAGTTTCAAGGTTGCACTCGGTAGCAGCGTATAAAGTGATGTAAGTGGAAGTCACAAACTTTGTAGGAAACAAAAAAACATTTGTTTTTGGTTTAGGTGATGTGTATTGCAGAACATGCATGGAAACATTATATAAGTATGAGGAAAGTTAAAGCAATGCAATGCATATTTTCGGAATATTACCGTGATGAAATCCAAATCCCAGACATGTTGGATTGTTTCCTTGACCTTTCCTTCAATACTCAGGCCTCTCACTGCAAACACTGATTTGAGCTGGGACAGAGATCCTCGAGCCTCCAGGCTCTTCTCACTTAACAGCATTTGCATAATGTCCTGTGGTTCAAGAGATGATGATAAATATAATTGCCAAAAGTAGACAACTTTTTTTTGTGTACCCAGTTATTTTCATACTATTCTTTTTCTTCAAATGAATCCGTTAAGACAATTGATCCTCCCTTCTGTGTCCCTACTGCTGTTTTAACCTACTGGCTCACCTGCCAATGAGGAGCCCCCACCGGGAGGAACTCTGACAGGCGCCGCCCCAGCCCATAGCAGCCACTAGCACAGCGACAAACATCACCCTGACCAGTAAGGTAAATTATTGTGGGCCAGCAATGTTCGGAATTCCATGTCCTATTCCATCAGGATGGAATAGGAAAAATCGGACGGATCTGTCTTGATCACTTGACTATAGAGATAATGTGTACCAATTTGCGTGATATTTGGACAAAATCCAAAGCCATTTCAGGATGGAATTTGAAAAATCAAAACAGTTTTACGGTGCAGTTATAGGGAAAAATTACTAATAATCCTGTTATAGCGCCACCATGAGGCTGATTCGAAATTTTTCAAGTGGCATTTCTTACTCGGCCTAATGGGAAATCACACGCTGTGTTCAGGATTTGAGGCATTTTGTTCAAAATGGAGCACTCCTGCAAACTTTGGAAGCCAATCTTAGCCAATTGGGCTAAGAGAAATATGAAAGACCCGTTTTGTTTAATGACTACAGACACACCGTATACCAATTTGCAGAAAAATACCATTACTGCATCAAAAGTAACCAACAAACTATACTACAAATTGTCAAATAATATAAGAAAGAGGCAGAAATTGTGAAAATACCACATTGTCTCCTCGATCTGCTATTTTCACAATACTATTTCAAACCAAGTCAACTCCAAGTGCTTGTCAGGGTGAGGGGTCCCCAGTTCAAATATGATTATGTTGTGGGGTCGCAGCCTGAAAAGGTTGAGAACCACTGCTTTAAGTACAGTTATCACCTCAATTATGGATAAATCCAAATGCTCTTTGAACCTTTTTGCTTGTTTGTTGATGGTAAAGTTAAGAGCCATGATCTTTTGTTTTATGTAAGCCACACACTTTAGTTTAATTAACCTTTTAAGTTTGTTTAACATCTTATTATCTAACCCCTATAGCTGTTTATTTGACAATTACCTTTTCTAATGTCTGTTATTCTTTCCTCTCTTCCCAGAGTACACTGCCATGGCGGCTGTTCAATGGCCAATCTGTGTGGAAAATAAAAAAGCACCCTCATACACCTGCAAGCTCTCTCTCCTTCACACACACTTGTGAGGGTGATAAATGTCTGCCTAGTTCAGATGAAAATCTGGAGAGTAAACTTGCCAACTCAAAGTATAACGACACACCCGTATCTTTATACAGGAAACATTATCGCGTGTACATCTTTGAGTATATCTGGGCTATCTTTTTAGCCATTTCACAAACCCAAACCCAACCACACACACACACACACACACACACACACACACACACACACACACACACACACACACACACACACACACACACACACACACACACACACACACACACACACACACACACACACACACACACACACACACACACACACACACACACACACACACACACACACTTACCGGAATACTTGCAGCCAGGTGCGTGTACTGGTGTGCGCATGCATGATTGGGCTAATTGGCTTCATGAAGCATAGAGGATTTGTCTGCTTCAGTGTGTATATCTCCTTTAGTCTCCTGCAGCCATATTTAATGCACTACACTTTACTTTAGGATTAAAACCTATTATTTTCTGTTTAATCTCACTATCATCCTAATAAATACTTTTGTTTAATGTTTGCCCTGTGTGGTGTTCTTTTGTTGCATGGCCATGAGCCAGGCATGTGTAACAACACAGTATACACACAAACGTGCTTGTGTGTGCACTGCACTACACAGCACTCCACGGCAAACCGATAAATGGGTGTGGCCAAAGTGGTTTAAAACTGCATGTCATAACCTCATTCACTCACACACTCATTCATTGCTGGTTACTTCTTACACGCATCCATCGTGACAGGTGAGTTTTTAGATGTTTATCATTTTAAAATGGTGTAATAATATAATTAATTATATTTTTATTATTACTCATCTTTTTTTCTGTAGTGTTATATTTTTTACATAATAACCTTATCTAGGCTATTAGCACTTTTCAGTTTAGAAGCCTATTTCAAGGGATATTTACAAAATTAAACAATAAAAAACAGGACATTTGGAAAATGTGCAAGCCTAAAGGGAACAAGGTGAAACGTACACAACACACCACATAGGCTACAGGTATGTAAAGTTAAGTTTCTACCATACATGAATCATCACAACAGACTAACCGTAAGATGAATATCAAAGACACAATCTTCTTATCTTTAGGACAGTTTCAAACCTCTTTTTATAAATTTGTTTGAATTTCAGTCTATAGTTGATCCTGTTATTCTCTTTTTGGTTGAAATAGCACAATATAACACTAGTGATTTTATCATTTAACTGAATTGTTGCACAGTAACCCAGTGAAATAGCCTACAGATGGACCGCAAGTGACCTCTACAGAATGTCCTCTGTTTTGTTCTTTAGGCTACAGATTTTCTGCAATCGGTGCCTCCCTGGAAATAAGGAGGGAGGTAATTTTTTTTGGTATCATACAGTATTATTTCGGTAATATAAGAGACATCACAACAAACAGTAATCAGTCCCTCTTCACTGCTTGGCCAGAATGACTCCAGATCACAGCAGTATCTTCAGCAACACCACCAGCACGCCAGCCTACACCACCCACAATCTCTCTGGGGGTCATGGCGGATGCCCGCCGGTCAGCATCGAACTCGAGGGCCTGATCATGCATCGATGCATCCTCTGCATCGACGTCATAATCGGGCTTCTGGGAAACGTAGTGGCCTTCTGGATCTTCTGCTGGAGGCTGAAGGCGTGGAACCCCAACAACCTGTTCCTCTTCCAACTGGTCATCGCAGACTTCATGGTCCTGGTCAGCCTGCCACTGAGGATTGATTCCTTGCTCAGGGGCCACTGGGTGTTCGGGGACGTGCTGTGTCGCATGAACCTGTTCCTGATGTTCACCAACCGCTCGGCCAGCATCGGACTCATGACCCTGGTGGCGGTGTACCGATACTTCAAGGTGGGTAGAGCACTGGTTCTCAAACCTTTTCTAAGTCAAGGGCCCCCAAATTGATATGTACTTGGCCGCGGACCCCCGTCTGAATATGTTTTGTGCTAGGGACCCCCCAGAAGATAAGATTTATATAAAAATAATCAACATATTTTCGATATTTTTCAGAAGTTTTCAAAATTAGCAGATGTACAAGCTCGTCTCTTCGTGCCACGCTGTGAGCTTGTAGATCTGCTAACCACAAAAATGTTATGAAGCATTTCAAATATAGCCGATCTACAAGCATACGTGTTGAATCATCGCTGTGAGCTGATCTGCTATTTTCAAAAGCAATTCAAAATTCTTGCCATACCCAAAATAGGAACGCCACGGTTAGTGTGGTTGTAGCTTTATTCAAATGAAGTGTTCAAATTGTCCGCTCTATAACCTGTCCATGATTCTACATGTTCCTGTTCCTCCAGGTGGTTCATCCTCATCACCGCTTCAACCGTATGACCATGAGGCAGGCCGTGTGGGTCACAGTCGTCGTGTGGCTTCTCGTGATCGGCCCTCGGGCTCCTATGCTGGCCCACAGCCACATCAAAGTCCGCGTCACCGGGACTCAGTGCCTCTTCTTCACGTCGTACAAAGCCTCCCGCGCCCTCCTGTTCCTGGTGGAGATGCAACGCGTCCTCTCCTTGTTCGAGTTCTTTGTCCCGCTGGCACTGCTGCTGTTCTGCTCCGCCCGCATCTCCTGCATCCTGCGCCAGAGGACCATGATCAAGGCTCAGAACGTGCGGCGGGCCATGCGCGCCTGCGTCGTCATCGTGGCCGTGTTCGTCGTCTGCTTCCTGCCGGGGACGGTGACCACGGTGGGGATGTGGGTCATCCGCGCCCACCGGCCGTGGGACTGCGCCTCGTTCTACACCTTCACCCAGCTCACCATCGTCTCGTTCGGGCTGACCTTCCTCAACTCGGCCCTGGATCCCATCATCTACTGCTTCTCCAGCACCATGTTCCGGAAGGCGCTGGTCGGCTCGCTGCGCGGGACGCTGCGCTGCCGGTGTGTGGGCGTAGAGGGAGAGAGCGAGTCAGGGCAGACTGGAGGAACCACGTCTGGGAGTCAGAGCAACGCACCGACTGAACTGACACCCATGAACGAGAACAGTGAGGACACGTCCTGAAGTTTTATTTCGTGTCACCTGCTTTTATTATGTTCAAATACTGCAGTGGATCTCAAGCGTTTTAATTTCAACAACCCCCCCCCCCCACCAGTTTGGTATGCATTAGGCCTCAGAGTCAGACCCCCATAACTCTGAGAGCGTAAGAATGGAACAAAATGGACACGTTTGATTCCATTCATACACTCTGAGTTACAGACCTGTAAGGGTCCATTTGGTTCTTAACTATCAATAATTTCGCTGGGGACGCCCTGGAGCCCCTTCAAGGACCCCTGGGGGTCCCCGGACCCCACTTGAGAACCACTGAAAAAGTTTATTTAAGCTACAAGCTTGTGAAAAAATAAGTTTCATAATATATAAACACAAAATATTACTCATTTAGTGCCTGCAGTTAGAAATGGGCGCAGTACAAGCACAGTATACAGGCTGTATGGAGATTTATTTAGGGACACAGTGAACACATCAAGTACAGTAGTTTAGCATGTGGCATGTTGTCTTCACTAGGACAAACGCGCTGTTGCAGTGTTATAGCTCTAGTATCCGATAGATCCTGTAATTCTGAGTAGTTTTTTGTAATATTTCTGTGTAATCCGCAAAGTGATTGTGATGCTTGCTTGATTGCATTTTGAAATATGTCGGGTTTTGATCCAATCCTTCTCGAGGGGAAGTAAGATCTGTCATTGAGATTATGGTTACACAAGTTGGCAGTCAACACGAAACCAAAATGTAATTGCAATGTAGGACGAGATGTACACACGGTATATGTGAAAGGTGGCAGACCATGCTAGCATAGTCTCACAAGAGAGACCTCAGATGGTAATAGTAAACGTTATAATTGGTTATTGCTCAGCTATTCTACGCTTCATTAACCCAGTTGAAATAATGTGATTGTGATGCCTTTATTTTATCATTACTCCTTCAGATTTTATCAAAATTTCTCGCAAATCGGTACCCATGATCTCCTGTGATCAGGACGTATCTGTTCGATTTTTCATATTCCATCCTGATTGGCTAAGATTGACTTCTGAAGTTTGCGGAAGTGGCTTGTTTTGTAGAAACATACGTTTTTCAGAAAACTGATTTTGGAAGACATTTTTGGAGAAATCGGCCTCAGGTCTTAAAGGGTTAACCTAAATTCAGTTATTTTATGCACATTTCCTCCACCTTGGAATGCTTTTGGCAGATTCATCAGATTTTAGGTGCTGCTGTGCTGAGTGCCTGTCCATCTACATGTAACACGTTAATAGACATGAGTTTTCTTGTCTGCAACCATACATTCATTAGCTACTTTCAACTTGGTGTCCCTATTTTGGGAATGCCATTATAGGCAAACAGTTTAAAAAATGTAAACTTTTTTTTAAAAGTACAAAACAGGGCTTAAGTTAATAGAGCCACCCAGACTGTTGACTGTAGATCATTACCACAATATACAAGGTTTATTCATAAAAAACAATATCGTCTTTCAATATTCTATCAAAGGTTCTCAACATTCTGAATATATTATTCACATAAGAATGTCTGAACGTACATCACTGCTGTTTGTCCACAAGATGGTCACATGTTTCGGCAGGTCACCAATTTCACCGTAAACTTCCATGCTGGAGGACAAAGCAAGAGGAGGCAGACAGTTTTGAGATCTGGCTTATGTCTTTTTGGCAAGCCAGGCAGTTTACCTCCAAGAATAAACCACATTGCCCAGGTTGATAAAGCTGCAATCCAAAAGTTATTTCAACCCGTTTAGACCGAGTCTAAAAAAAATAATGCTTCTATATCAGTGGTTCTCAAAATTGTTCTCAAACATGTCAAGGACCCCCAAAATTATATGTATTTGTCCACAGACCCCCATCTCAAAATATTGTGTTAAAAAAAAGTAGCAGATCTTCAAGCTCGTAGCGCAGCACTCAGTGCCGGGCTATGAGCTTGTATATCTGCTATTTTTGAATAGCCAAAGACATTTAAATTGACACAGATGCATTCCCGGCTTTAATGGGTTAATGAATATTTTTAATGTTAATACTATATAAGTTATAACTAGTCTAACTACTAATCTGTAGTGGTTGGAGGTGGCCTCCCTTCTCTTCCATTGAGAAATGTATATATGTATGTGAGGTGGGACACCTACTGGTTCAATGGAGGTACTGCCCGAAGGTCATAATCTCTCCCAAGGCCAAGCAGGGATCTGGAAAGAGTGGTCTCTCATGTGTGACATGCGACATCTAAGTTATGGATTGCAGCTTTAGCCAACAGGTTTACACCAGGTATTAAAACCCTTTTGAAAAAAGGACAAGTCATGTTATCTCACATGCTGTAGTCATTAACAGAGTGATCAGCCAAAATAACTATTTCTGTATGCCAAGACAAAATATTCAATAATGTAAGTGCGTGATACGTTTTAAGCATTATATATATTTGACTCATACAATTTTAAATTACTTTTTATTTTGCTATGCAGAATGAATTGCTTTCTAATGAAAAATATCAAAATCTTGTGTATGACCCAAAAATATATATAACAGATATACACTGAACTTATATCACTCGATTTGTTACGCAATCAGAATGCAAGCAGAATGACTTGCTTCATTGAAAAATCACAATGAAAAATGTATAAATCTTGGCATGAAACCTGAGGCAGATTTTTTTCCCCCGATTCAGGTTAAAAACTACAGCAGATTAAAAACATTGAAGATTAGTAAGAAACGCAGCTGCAGCTAATACAATTAATAATGGGACAGGTGTGTTAGAGGTGTGCCCAGAGCCGTGGGTGTGCCAATACCTTAAATAGTAGCCAACCTAAATCTTGCACATCCCTTGTTAATTTGATTAGCTGCAGTGTTACTCACATCACTATACATACTATATGGTCAGCCTTATGCAGCTTGCCATGTTTTTACCCTGCTGTAGTTGACCCAGAAAACAAACTACAAAGTCAGCTTAGGGCTTCTAAGCTGAATACTATAAATATAAATACGAGACAACTGAAAAATAAAAAAAATCAATGGTAGTGGATGGAAAGAGGATTGTTTTGGTCCAACCAAGCAACAGAAACCAATGGGAGCGAAGAGGGACAGGGTCACGGGTGGGACTTGACAAAGGGTCATTTGCCATCAGATAACTGGTCCATTGTGTAAATGTGGTCAAACAGGCATCCTTGCAGGAGAGATGACACATCTTTGTGCCTCAAGAGTCTCTTGATTGTCCTGGTTAAACATAACAGAAGAAGAAAAAGTACAAAAGAGGCCTTTTAGATGTGGATGAAGTCCACTGTGTTTCAACATGATTGGTTTCAAGTATAGGATTTCATGAGGTACAACAGTGGTTCTCAAAGTGGGGATTGGGGACCCCCAGAGGCCCTTGAGGCGGTTCCAGGGGATCCCCAGCAAAATGTGTTAATATAGCATCAAAATCACTTCCTTATTTTATGCTACGGCTATTCAAAAATAGACAATCTACTAAATGTTCTCTTATTAAATTGGGGTCACTGGCACAAAATATTTCCAAATACATATCAAGTTGGAGGTCCTTGACATGAAAATGTTTGAGAACCACTGTGGTACAATAAAACTGAGGGGTGATGAATTCTCCATGAATGGATTATAGCAGCTGACAGCACCATGTACAGTATTGTGCCTGCCATCTGCCCCATCTCAAGGTCAAGGGTAAAGTTTTCATGATGAGTGATAATTATTTGCCTGTGTTTTGCTGCATCTGATTGCAATAATGTATGTGTCCAAGTATAAATGGTGACTTGGACACAAACAGGGTAATTCTCAAAAGTGCACATTCATTTTATTTTTGTATGGATTTAGTGGGGGGGAAAAAGCAGTGCAAGTCTTTAGTGAATTCATGCCAGAGAGTCTGAAAGCTCCTTACACCCAACTGGGTTGCAGGGTGATACTAGAGGTATATTCAAATGTACATAATAATTAGGGTTCACGATCCAGGGAGCATGAATTGGCTCATCATGTTTCATGACTGTATCAGTCGGAAAGAATCATCAGTCATCATACTTTTTGTCATGTTTGTATAATAATAATAATAATGTATAATTATGTGAAGCACATAGAATAACATCTTAAGACACCCTTTTAGGATTGCTTTGACTTACTTGTCACTGTTGGTCCATGTCCTGAGCCAGATTCCTCATCATCTTCCCCATCTTCTTGGGGGTTTTGATTTTCTGCTGGTAAGTGAACTTCTCAAAGCCCTGGTGTGCTCTCCCAGGAATGTACCTGAAGAGATGGTCCTTCTTATACTCGGCCACAAACTTAGCGATGTCAGCTTGTCTTCTTGTCTTGTAGACGTGTGACGATGGCAGCGACGTTGTGAGGCCGCTGCCGTTCCCTGCTCCTATCGTGATGAGAAGCCGATTCGCCTTGCTTCCAATTGCTCCTGCCATCATTCCACAGAGCTCCATCCTTTCATTGGTGTAGTGGTCGCTCACACGTCCCAAGGACTCTACAAAATACAGAGTTACAGCTCAGTATGTCACATCAGGGAACCTCGAGGGACCCTTGAGGTTTTAATGAAACATTACAAATGTAATGTTTAATTAATATTAATGGGCCCCCCGTGAAAATCTATTCTACCTTTATTTCACCAATCATTGCAATGCTACCATATGATTGACTATTGTGATAATTAGATGCCCTTTCTCCACTATTTACTCTTAATTCCAGACAGTTAAAGAATTCTGGAATAGATGTTTTTTAATAATAAAGATCTCCTCAGAAGGGAGAGCTTCAGACCATCGCTGTGAGGGAGAGAGAACCAGTCATAAATTAATAAAATATAGACTATTTCCAAATTAATATAAAATGATATAATATGTATTGATAATGACTATAAATCACAACAGTACATAGCAGAATGTTCTTTTAATATGTCCATGGGCTGTTTATTTATCGCTCCAACAGCCAACGCTGATCTGAGATGTTTTAATGGTCCACAGCGATGACAGAATTGACGGCGACCTGAGTCGTGTCCGAAATGTTTTTTTTAAATTATTATTTAATCGATGAGTTCACTTTATAGTCCTCTACATCTGACTCACTATATAGGCAGTAGCGTATGATGAGTATTCAGACAATTAGTAAACAAGGGTTTGTGTGATAATGCAAAGCCTTGACATAATCAGGATGAGAACTGTCAAATTTGTCACTCAACAAATGACATAAATGTGAAATTAATTAGCAAATAGTTCAGTAACATACCTTTAAATTCGATATTCATGAATTCATTGACTAAATCCAAGCTGATGTTGCATCCAGGTTTTCCTTCAAGGTTTGCCACACGGTTCCACTTCAGGTCTTGTCTAATCTCCTCTGGGTAGAATCCTTCAATCCCTATTCAAACAAGATGCACTTGATTAATGACATTGGTATAACAGTGACAGAATGTCCATAGCAACACATTACATTTTCTAAGTCCTACCGGTGAGCATTCGATGGCAGGTGGTAAAATCCTTGAGGTGTTTTCTAGCCCAGAACAGAACCATGTCCATTTTCCAGAAGTCTGTCATGGCTTCTCCATCACCTTCTTTGATAGCATCTCGTCTTGCCATGTTATAAAGCCCCTCCCACACAAGAGCCTTCGTGTAGTTGAGCACATGGTCGTCTGCATCAGACGCAATGAAGCACATCTCTGAACAGTACCATGTAGCTGTAATGGGGAAAGAAACAGTATCAAGCATTTTGTAAAGCAAATTATATTTCAAATGTAGCTGTCGGGCAGAAACTTTGTATCTCCATATTTCAACTTTTTATGTTTTTTTCAACACTTCAAGCCCTACTTCGTCGTACAAGAGTTTCAAGCAAAACTAGTGAAAATAGCCGATATACAAGCTCACAACGGGAGCATGTAGACCTATTTTATGTACATAATAGCTTAATTTGTACACACATTTCTTTTACTTTTTAATTCATAAAAGTCAAAGTTCAAAGCTCAAGCCCCAGTCATAAAACCTCCAGGTCTGAAGACATAGATGGTCGAGTCATAATCAAGTTACAAGTCACTAATTATTCGAGTCTAGGAGTCTAGGAGGTCAACACTAAAGGACATTGGAAAGGACAACAAGTTATTTCTTACACTCCTCAGAGTCAGCATTGCCTTGTTCTGACGGACTCAGACAGTCCTTGTGGTACCACTCATGTCTTCTGCACTGGTCCATGAGTGCACACTGTACCATCTGTCCCCCTCGTTGCTCTTTACAGAAACAGTATATGTAGGTGCCATCTCCTTGACAAGCTGGGCTGCAGAACCAATCCTGAGTGACGGTCGGATCGGTTGTTGGGTCTATCGGCGCACAACCTTCATGGAACCACACACCTCCACAAAGGTTGCTGCAGCACTGCACTAATTGTTCACCTGGTTTTTCTAAAATGAAGTAGACAGAGATTTAATTATGATATACAATCACTCAAGTATCTGACATCTAAGGCAAGGCAAACTTATTTGTTTAGGACTTTCATTCACAAAGGCAGTTCAAAGTACTATAAAAGACATAAAAAGGCATTCAAAAAGAGAGAAAAAAACCCATTTAAAAGCATGATTTACAGAAGAAAAACGAAATAAAAATGATTTAGCTGCATGGCAGTAATGGACCGGGTTCCACAGAATGACAAAAAGTGGGGATTTTTTTTTGTATCCTGGAGGCTTGATTGTTTATATTATGTCCAGAATTAGATGTACATTCCGGACCAAGTGTCACCTCTGTCGGACAAATCGATCACAGTGCTGCACTTATTTACGTTCCTGTGCTGTGAAGTGGCCAAAATCCAGACTGGAACTTAGCAAAGTAATTGTAAGTTACTAAGCTGTTCACTTATGTTTGCTTATGAAGGGTTTGTTAAATATACTGTATGTCTGTAGCACCTGAAGCATAGACCTACCAGCATGCAATGCGGGTCTACAAAGAGACTCAGCACTAGTCATTTCTCGACATATTCTCGACATGTTTTCGATCATTGGCTGTCCTTTAAGCCAATGGGGATACTTTCCCATACTCTGAGCGGGCGGTGTCGTCCTCCCAAGCTATGGTACTAGACACGCCTCTCGCCTCTGAGGCTACTATACACGCCTGCTGTCGGTTAAAATCGCCAGTGACACAGAGTAATATACAGTATAGGACAAAATTTAGGTAAAGTACTTGAGTAAATGTACTTAGTTACTTTACACCTCTGCATACGCGCTGCGGAGCGTCCATTCTGCATGCTGGTATACATGACTGAGTCATGTCTTGTTTTAACTTAAAGCATGCTCTTATTTGCCTACCTTCTCCACAGAAACAGACTTCATTCCTCTCTACTTCAGAGAGAATTGCAGTGGCAGCAGCAGTATTTATGTCTTCTTGAGGTGGTGGCATCCACACCAAGTCCACCAGTCTGTGTGAGAGTCCACTAAGCCACTCCATTTGGACCTCAGCGTCTGTGGGGAAGTCTGAAGGCTGCTGATCAACAGTGTCAAGGTTGCACTCGGTAGCAGCGTATAAAGTGATGTAAGCGGAAGTCACAAACTTTGTAGGAAACAAAAACAACATTTGTTTTTGGTTTAGATGATGTGTATTGCAGAACATGCATGGAAACATTATATAAGTATGAGGAAAGTTAAAGCAATGCAATGCATATTTTCGGAATATTACCGTGATGAAATCCACACCCCAGACATGTTGGATTGTTTCCTTGACCTTTCCTTCAATACTCAGGCCTCTCACTGCAAACACTGATTTGAGCTGGGACAGAGATCCTCGAGCCTCCAGGCTCTTCTCACTGCACAGCATTTTCATAATGTCCTGTGGTTCAAGAGATGATGATAAATATAATTGCCAAAACTAGACTTTTTTTTGTGTACCGACTACGAGTTATTTTTACACTCTTTTTTTCTTCAAATGAATCCGTTAAGACAATGAATCCTCCCTTCTGTGTCGCCACTGCTGTTTTAACCCACTGGCTCACCTGCCAGTGAGGAGCCCCCACCGGGAGGACGTAGCACCTCTGACAGGCGCCGCCCCAGCCCATAGCAGCCACTAGCACAGCGACAAACATCACTCTCACCAGGTCAGGTAAATTATTGTGGGCCAGCAATGTTCGGAATTCCCCAATCAGGATGGAATATGAAAAATCGGACGGATCTGTCTTGATCACTTGACTATAGAGATAATGTGTACCGATTAGCGTGATGTTTGGACAAAATTTGTAGGAGAAATATATTTTTTATTTGCAAAAATGGGCCTCCTGGTGGCGCTATAATAGGGCAATATTGAAAGGTGGCATTTGTTCCTCAATGTAATGTGAATGTGCATGTAAAGTTTCACCGCAATAGGATGCTGCAAAGTTTTACGGTGCAGTTATAGGTAAAAATACTAATAAGCCTGTTATAGTGCCACCATGAGGCTGATTCAAAACATTTCAAGTGGCATTACTTACTCGGCCTAATGGGAAATCGCACGCTGTGTTCATGATTTGAGGCATCTTAGCTAATCAGGCTAAGAAAAATCTGAAAGACCCGTTTTGTTTAATGACACCAATTTGCGTGATGTTTGGACAAAATCTGTAGGAGTGCTGTAAAAAAAAAGTATTTTGAAAAGATCGGCCTCCTGGTGGCGCTATAACAGGCCCATGTAAAATATTTGTGGCAGAGGTTCTGCTCTGGCATCCAGGGAGTGTGTGTGCACAGTTTCGCTGTGATCAAGCCAACGGTGCCGGAGATTAGCTCATTACGGACACACACACACACACACACACACACACACACACACACACACACACACACACACACACACACACACACACACACACACACACACACACACACACACACACACACACACACACACACACACACACACACACACACACACACGATAGTTAATTCATTCTTCATTCATACATTTATACAACTTAGTTTGTCACCTGGTAACACAGGGATTCCTTGGGATATTCTGGTGGCGCGTCCACAAGCCCTTCAAATCTCTGTTCGGCTGTTGATTCACTGGGCTCCTCCGTAGTGTTAATGTTTAGGCCGTCTGAACAGCACAATACTTTGTGGGGTTTCTTCAACAATGTTGGAACATATTCAATAAGGCCGTCAATTATCTCAGTATCTCCTTCTGTTGTGCTCGAGACCACAGGGACTGCACCAAGATTGACCTGTTAAAAACAACAACAAAAAACGGCCCATTAGAGAAATTTAAAGGCATAGTTCTTTTGGGGGGAATTTTATTATCTTTAGCCTCGCTAGTCTAAATAAAAGAGGGCCAGTCTGTCTGTCAGCTGGTGGGTGGCATCAGTCCATCCCTATGTTCCCGGGTTCTATGTTCCCCGCTTATGTTAGGTTGTAAGTGGGTTGTAAGCGGGGAACATAGAACCCAGGAAACATAGATACGATCCAACAATTCAAAGAAATAGAAATTTAAAGAAATAGTAAAAAAGTACATTTATGTGCCGACTTACAACATTGCTCTTCTCCTTCATCTGCTTGGAGTATAAGTGGGGAATGTGCCATACAACCTTGCTTCTCAATCCTTCCAGGGCTGTGAGGTTGTCAACAATTATGCGCATCACAATTGTCTTCATGCGCTGCCGCAGTGCCTCATATGTCTAACATAAAAAAAGTATATAAAAGTATATAATATATTTATTTTTTACAGCAGGCTGGTGGTCATGTGTATGTTTTCTTTAAAGGATGTGTACCTGTTTGGATGGGAGGATGATGCCTGGGGACACCTCAACTGCCTTTTTCGGAGGCCCCTGTAGATAGCTGAAAGGTATGCGGTTTCTATGGGCAAAGCGAAATGCCCAAATCGTGGGCTTGTTTCCTCCTAGACGTTCATGCTTGGCATGGGATGCTATCTGTTATGGGAAGGCATGAGGTTTTATTGCTAGGGAAGAATTCATTCAACAAAATGGTAATAAACCAAAATGACGTAAACGTTAAAGTAATACCTTGACTCGGTCCCAAGTGAGAGAAAAAGCTGGAACTCGATTGGCATGACCTTTGAATCCAGATTTCCTCTTTCCATGTATCGCATATATCCACCTTAGTTCTTTCTAAACGTAATGGAGATGAATGGACAGGTGTTAAATGAAAACAATTATTCAATTTGAATCACACCATCAAGCTATATATATATATATATGTATACATACATGAGTTAGTTTTATATGGTTACAATTATTTTTTTTACAATACATATACATTTTTATAAGGTTTCATTGTCATATTGCCCCCCTATATACTCACCTCAACCTGTCCTTTCCACAGCTTAACCTCTTTATCGTGGTCATCTTGGAGTCTGACTATGTGGTTCCTTGAAGCAACTCTGGACTGGGAGACGCCAAGGCTATTCATGATCTTGAACATCTTTTGAGGACAACCTTCCCTCCACATCTCAACACCAATAACAGACTGGACAAATGTATGTCTTCTGCTGTTGCCGGTGAATAGAACGATAGACATGGCCATTGCAATCCTCTTATCCACCAGCTGTTGAGCTTCCTCTTCAGTCATGAACCTACACTCCAACATTAACATACATAGTTAGCTCCATTATAAAGTACTAACTGGTGATTATTAGAAAGACATCAAACTCAAAAGTTAGCGCTATGTTCTTTTACAGTATACTGACGTGATTATTAGAACTTTTGTTTTTACAGTGGAAGTGAAATACTATTGGACTGGATTGAATTGCTTTTTAACATAATACAATTAATATGTATAGCAAAATTGTGAAATAAATCTCCACCACTAGTGATCAAGATCAAGACTTTTTTTTATTTAATTCCAGTTGGCTATGAATTGGTTTTGCAAGAAATGCCATACAACATATCCTTCGCTACAGTTAATATTTATGACTACAATGTGAAGAAAACAAATAGTTGTTTGTTACTAAAGGCTGGCAGTAGCAGTTGTTAGGTTATGAGTAGGTATATTTTCAGAGTGCAGTTATAGGGAGATACAGAAGTCACTCAGCCAATTACAATGCAATGTTGAACTGACTGTGGTATAATAACTAGAATTATTCTATTGTAGATTTTTGGGGACTTTTTCCATGTTCATAACTTGAAGCAGTTCACTACAAGGCCAGGGCAGCAGGGTTACGCAGCGCGCGTGCATGTGTCCCGTATCATGCGTAGAGCCCCTGTGGAGTCTAAAGCGGCACTGGGCGAAAGTATTCAGCTCTACAGTATAAAGTTAACTCTTTAACCTGAAAAGACTGCAAGGTCGAAACGTTGTCAAGTTTGTAATATACTAAGTACGTTTGGAATAAAGTTGGAGCATCTTAAAAGTGATTTGAGAGCCCTTCCTTTTTCTAAAATATACAAATCAAAAATGTCATTAAGAGAGTTACACACCTCCGTGGTTCTTCTTTAACATTATGAACCGCATATTGTCCTGTGATTTTCTTTGCCTGTGGGAACATCGACCGCAGGCAAGTAAGAGTAAGAGGCGCCTTTTCCTCAACCCATTCATTTGTCTTCTTCCAACAAAATGAGGACAGGTTTTCGGGTGTGAGTTGCTTCCTGAAAGGTCCCTCCATATCTCTGTCCATCTTAATACGCTGTAAACAATATTTAAAAAACAATAATCAATACATACAGCTTTCTTTTAAGATAATGACATCATTTCAATGTTAAGAATAATATTTTGTGGGTGCCAGTATCTACAGGGTTTAACAGGGACAAGGATTTTAACAATTCTTTTTTGTAACTTTTCCAAAGTATTTTACCCCATTTGTAGTCCTATAGCAATTATGTGGTGCAAAATAAGGCTCTTACACCAGTGTGCTATCAATGCCCCAAGACAGACTTGAGTGAACAACAGATCTACAAGCTAACACCTTATCATGGTGCAACGTGTTGTTTTAGCTTGTAGATAAATTTGTTTTGTCACATGACATCTTATATCTTGTTTACAAGGCCACTCTCGAGTGAATCGTGCAGCGCAGCACCACATTTTAACATGTTACATATTTCACGGATGTTAGACATGTTCTGGGTCATGTTTTTTTATGAACCATATAAACAAAAACAAAGTATGTCCAAATATTTTCCAAAACATTTGATTCATGCCAAACCTTTTCCAGGCCTAATTTCCAAATATTTCCAGGAATTTCATGACCATGGAACCCTGTATCTAAGAATTTGTACCCCATGTCTAGGGATAAGAGGGCATATAAGATGTGATCTTTTATCACGGTAAAAAAAACGAAATTTGTCTGGGTTCATAAAAAATGTAAAATGCACTATATTTTTACTGTATCTATGCCATGATGAGATTTAAAGAACAGACTCACACAATGGTTGCTATGTTTATTTGATACATGTATTTATTTATTTATCTATCTATCTATCCATGCAGGGGCAACTTAAAATTAATGATTACCTTATTTTTCCCTTACCCACAAAAATGTCTATAAAATGATTTGAAAGATAGCTGATCTATAAGCACGCAACGCTTCACTGTGCAATGCAAGGCCAAGAACACTTCGGTAGAGGTTTGGGTTGTGTAGTTACCTCACCATGATGCAACTCCAATAGTGGGCAAGAAATAAAAAAATATTGACTAGACTGATAATTCAAAATATGCTCCTCATTGACTTACATTGTACGGTGAAGAGGTTCAGGAGGATTTTTTTTTAGCCCATAAACAAACGCAAACAAATCCGATTCTGACAATATGGAACATAGTCAACTTCCTGTTGATTTTACTATTTGAAGATCCGTGGATCCAGACCGGGTTTTCTTCTTTTCTCAAAGCATCTATACTAGCCATCCCTAAAGAAATTATTGCCACATTATCCAAGGATTCAGCGAAAAATACCATAGTTTGTCAGTAGGCCTATTGCTCAGCTCAGGGTTAACCTATTTGTAGACCTGTCACAATTATTACACAATTGCCTAATCGCAATTATTTGACATAGTCGCAACTTATCGCAATTATTTTGCATAATCATCATAATTGTTTCCATGTTGACCAAGTTTCATATATTTAAGTGGAAATAGCAGATCTACAAGCTCAGAACGCATTGTGAGCTTGTAGATGGGCTATTTCAACTATCAATGTTTTTTTTAATAGAAATATATAGTAATAAAGTATAAAGTATAAAGTAATTAAATATGTCAGTCATTTCTTTGTATATTCAAGTCATTTGTCATATCTACCCTGTGCAACTTCAAAGCCTAAAGGGCAAACAGAAATCTAATTTGTCTTCATATGTTTAATGCCAAAAACACAATTAAAATCGTTAATCACAATTATTTGTATGACAATTAATCGTCAACTAAAATGTCACGATCACGACAACCCTACCTCTTTGCGTATGATTTCTTGGCACACTTTGTTGAAAGCGGCTGTAGCAGCTGGCAGTTCAAGCAGTCGTCTTATTGCAGCAGCATAATTTCCGTGTCTTAAATAGCCAATCGCTTTGTTGATTTTCGACCCCTTCTTGGGCGCTGGAGATGGCGCTGGAGATGGACCATCTGGTGTGGACACTGGACAGACAACATGAATGGCTTAAGGGGGGGGATCTTGTTTATATACTGCAAAATTGTATTCAAATCCTTTAAAAGTCATTTGTATGGTTGGTAAATTCCAAATGCATAATGCATTTATTTTGGGCTGAATTCTTTGGTTTATATCCTGGCTTATGTGACTAATCTAGTGGACAATTAAAAAACTTAACTGTCTTAAGCCATACATACTTGGTCGTACGTCAAATAGATAGACACTCACACAACATCTTGCTTGTCAATCTGCTATTTTTGAAAATAATAATAAAATAATAATAAGGACTCCTAAGAAGACTGACAAAAAAGCCCAAACATTGTTACTGTATGTTCCTTGCAGAACATAATCATATTAATAAGAATAGTTCATATAATTATTCGTATACATATAGTACTTATTATTATTGTTAATAATAATAATAATAATAATAACCTGATTTCGTGTTTGAAGAGTCATGATCCATCCTAATCTTTTTGCGAGGCACTGGAGGCAGAGGGTATTTCTTCACAGAAAACCCGGTCCAGGTGCGCTTATATTTGTATTTAATGCATGGCTTTGTTTTTGAATGTACCCACTTTTCACACGGATCTCTACATATAAACTCCTCCGGTGAAAGATGGGGCAACAGTACTTGCGCAGTCTTCAAATCAACCAGCTTAGAAATTCTTACTCTCGCCAGGGACCTGTATGCGTCGGGTAAAAGTTCTTTTTTGCAGAGACTGCAGCGTCGCACGCCCTCAGAACCGGACCCCTCCGCGCTCTGTTCAGACGGACATGGCATGTCGTCGTACTTGGCAGAATCTTTCACGTTCCAATTGGTAGGTAGCACAGGAGGTAGCCTGGGAACTACAACATATTGTAGAGAACCCTTCGTGTTGGGTGGAAAAGTAAGTGGTACCTTGACAGTCCCTTCCACGTTCGGTTTAGAAGTAGATGGTGCCTTGACAGAAGCTCCCATGTTCTGCTCAGCTGGTTTATTGACAGAACTTGCCATGTTTAGCACAGAAGCAGATGGTCCGATGACAGTAACTCTGTTCATGTTTGGTCTAAGGGGTTGTAGAACGTTGACAGAGCCTTCGTTCTGTTTGGACGGAGCTACAGAAAGTATTCTTTTTGGAATGACAACGTAGCGTATGGAACCCTCCGTGTTCTGCGTAGATGTAGGTGCAGGAGGCAGCGATGGAACCCCACCACCACCCACAGTACCCTTCGTCTTGTCTTGTTTAGATGGAGGTGGTGTACTGTCGACAGAAGAGGAACCACTCCCGGCCCATGTGCGCCTTTTGTTGAAGCCGTTGAACTTTGTCTTTGATTTGACCATCGTGACACACTCTGTGCATAGAAAGTCTGATGCCGGAAGATGAGGGAACAGTATTTTCGCAGTCTTCGCGTCGATGAGCGTTGATATTCTCACTTTGCTCACGCACCCCTCTTTCTCGTTGTAGTTGAGCCCCGCTTTGCAGTTGCTGCAGCGTTCCAGGTCAGAACCGGAACCCAAGTCCATGTTCTGCTCAGAAGTAGATGCTGTGCTGTCGACACAATCCTCCTCCATGTTCTGTTCAGATAAAAGAAGAGAAGACCTTTATTAATCACGCTGGGGAAATGCAGGCTCCAAAGACAGCACAGCAGTTAAAAACAGATTATGGGGGGGGGGGGGGGTAGATACAGCATGATGGAGAGACATCAAGGTCAAGGCAATACCATCAGTAAGGTGGCAAAAATAAAATGTATATAAATATGTATGGACCAGCTATTATCTTTATGAATCATTGTTTTGCTTAATTCCTCTGATACTACATGTGATTCTATTGAGTCCTGATGTTCCTTACAGAGGACAAGCTTTCCGTATTATTATACATCATGTGTGGGGGACCGGGGGGTTACAACAGTATTTCTCAACCTCTTCAGGCCGCCACCCCCCAAAATAATCATATTTGAACTGGGAACCCCCCACCTTGACAAGCACTTGGAATTGTAAGAGTTGAGGCATTACATTGTGTTTGACTCAATTCCATAAAGATATATATAGTGAAAATAGCAGATATACATGTTGACAACATTGTAGATTTTCACAGTTTTTCCTCTTTCTTATATTATTCGACAATTTGGCCAATGTTTGACCAGTTTTTATAGTATAGTTTGTTTATTTTTTTTTAATATGCTAATATGCTTTTTTCCATTTCATTTTTGAATTGAAAAGGTGTTAAAAGTCCTTAAATCGTCACTTTACTGTCAACTGCGGACACCTCCCCAAATCATGTGGGTCCCGACCCATAGGTTGAAAACCACTCAGTTATGTGCACATTTTTCAAAAGACAGCAAAAAGCCTAGTTGGCATGGCCACACCCACACATGATATATCATTGGAAAGCTACGATTGTCCAATGTCCTCTGTAAATAACATCAGATCTCAACAGTCACATGTATATTAGAAGAACTAAGCGAAAACTGTTGTGCACTACAGTCTATACCTCTATGACTACAGTGCACACAAATATTATTTGCTGGGTCTCAAGAGGATATTATAAATAAGATATGCAATGCAATACACAACACTAACGGTACGTTTTAACAGCGGGCAACTCTGGGCGATGCCGGGCGACATCGCCCAAAAAGATAAAGAAAATCCATCTTTTGGACGATGTCGCCCGGCATCGCCCGGCATCGCCCGATCGCCGGCTCTCATAGACTTTCATTATATTTTTGGGCGACGTCGCCCAGTATTGCCCGCTGTTAAAACGCAGGGTTAGCCTTGGATCACAAGAAGACGGTCATCGGTCATAATGATATGAGCGTCTTGGACTTTTTTCAAAATAGTGTTTGCACTTTCTCCCTTTTTGGTCCGTACATGTACATAAACGTTCAAATTCCATATATAAAGTGCTTTACCTCATGGCCACGGATGTTACAATTATGTACGGGCCCTTCAGAAGTACCCGTATGTTCCGTATTGTTAAATAAAAGGCATTTTAATCCGATATGTGGCCATTATCCCCGCATGGTCTCAACTGCACGACCCTATCGGTTGGAAGGTGTATTGCACTCTAATACATCGACTATCAAAATGGCCACCGATGGGATTAAATGCTTTTTATTGAACAATACGGAAGATACGAGTACTTCTGATGGGCCGTACATAATTGTAACATCCGTGGCCATGGGGGAAGTCCTTTATATTTGAAATATGAACGTTTATGCGGATGTGCAGACCAAAAAGGGAGAAAATGCAACACTATTTTGAAAATCATCCAAGACGGCCATGACGGATGACAAACCTCCATGTTCTGATCAGAAGTCGATGCCATGTCGGTGGCAGAACCCTCTGTGTTCTCTTCAGCAGGTGGAATGTTGTCACAATCCTCCTCCATGTTCCGTGTATTAGTAAGTGATGTTGATATCGACACAGTCAATATTAACGGTGAATGTTTGCAGCTTAATTAGGAAAAAAAACGATGTTTATTTTTCAACAAGACGTTCAACCGCCAAACGGCAACTTTCCAGGGGTCCTGCAAGGTAGCTTAGTTAAGGAAGAGACACCGACGTCATTTTCTCTATCCAGCCATTCCTCCAAGTAGTAACGGCTGCAACCTTGGATGACAGGGCCGGTTCGTCACACTGGGGAGCGTCATGGCGCATCCCCGGGTCCAGCTCGACCCTTCCTTAAATAATGTTCCTTGGGGTCCTGGTAGACCACGTGTCGCTTCCATATGATGTCACGTCAAAACAAAACACAACCCAGCCGAGAGTTGCTGTCGGGCAAAAAAACAACAACTCATATCTTTACCTTTTTATGTTTTTTTCGTAAATGCCTTATTTTGTCACATAAGTAGTGAAAACAGCCAATCTCCAAGCTTGCGATGCGTTGCATTGTGAGCTTGTATATCGGTTATTTTCACGATAGTATTTCATTTAAAAAAAAACTTAATAAAAAAGTAACGGTTTTGGACATGGTTTCCACACGAAAGCAACGGAAAGAGCGTCACAGAGCGTCACGTTCTAAGCACTGGAGATAAACTGGAGCCTAAACTTTGACGAAATGCATTATTATATCAAGCACCTTGTCTAATGAAAAGGTTTAGTAAAATAAAAGACAAAGTAAGAATCTCCAGGTCAGAGAACTTTCAATTAGTATTTCTAAGTCTTATTTTATCCACAGGATGGCGCCATTTACAACGTAAAACGGAGCACCCATCTAACAGGACTACAACAGAGGTCTGAACTTTCGAGCATAATGAAATCCCTGATTCATCACTTGTACAGTGTTTGTAGCTTTAACATGTTAGTCTGTGGTCTGTCCAATAGAGAAAACATATATTACAATGACATAATTAAAATGTAGGCATTTATAAATAGCTAAATTGTAATCTTGTTCAGGTAAGACAACTCACATCAAACTACATTGTAGGCTTTAGAGTTCTACAATTAGCCTATGGTATACTAGTCAGTTTGTTCAAAAGTCAGTTATTTTGGGGACATTTTAAGCCTTTATAGGAGAGACAGAAAGCGAAGAAATATGGAGAGTAGGGTAATAATTCCTTCAAAAGGGGATCTCCTATGATTAAAGTTAAAAAAAGAGGTCCTGCACACTGTCTGGAACTTGCAAAAAAAAACAACACACCTTTGCCCCTTACCAAAAGGAAATGATCGCTGTGGTCATTAATGTGCGCAGTGTAATAACGAATACAAGACAGGTGGGCACTAGGGACATCTGGAACCATATTTTTGGGATGACAAGGCCTTGTCACTAGGCACCTGCAGAGGTGGGCATTTAGGGGTGGAGATAACTGGGTACCTGGACGAGTGTGCACCGGGAGAGGTGGGCACTAGGACAACTGGGCACCAAAACCATCTGGGCACTAGGGACATGAGGGCACCTGGACGAGTGGGCACTTAGGGGTGGAGATAACTGGGGACCTGGACGAGTGGGCACCTGAATTAGGATTCGTGTCCATAAGTGTTTTTTAACTTTACATAGCATGCTGCTTTGTTGTTGGTAAGTGATATATAACCCACTGTTCTTTAAGCCCCCAAACACAACACGAGGTCAAAGGTACAATATAAGAGTGTATTTACCAAAATAGAAGTAGCCTACTGTTAAAAAAAATAGAACAAAATGGGAAAATGGTAAAATATCAAAAATAATTAAGGATTCCAAAGAAAATTCAAATGATAAATGTTAGGAGAAAACATAGCTAAACAGTACACTATACATTGATAGTCAGAGTTGGTTCAACATTGTAGCACAACATCAAAATAATCAAGAATAAAAACAGGTAGTAAAGTGATGGCAATATGCACATTCTACTTTGAGATAACCAGTGTGTGTGCGTGTGCAAGTGTACAGTTTGACTTTCCAAAAGGGTGGTGCTCGAGGAAAGGCCATGGGTGACAAAAAAGGTGTAAAAAGTGGTTTATGGACAGAGAGGGACCGACCTAGCCATCCATAGAGTGCTAGTGGGGCTAAAACACTGGATGAGTCAAATTACACTCCATCACTTACTTTTTGTTGTATTTTAATATGAAGCATATTGTGCTACACAAATAAACTTGACTTTACGTAAGAATGAATACACTCCCCGACACTAAATGCGAGGTGAACAGTGGTACTTATTTTCATTTGTATTATTGGACGATCTCTCATGATTGTTTGTCCATGTCCTGCGCCAGATTCCTCATCGTCTTCCCCATCTTCTTGGGGGTTCTGATTTTCTGCTGGTAAGTAAACTTCTCAAAGCCCTGGTGTGCTCTCGCAGGAATGTACCTGAAGAGATGGTCCTTCTTATACTCGGCCACAAACTTAGCGATGTCAGCTTGTCTTCTTGTCTTGTAAGCGTGTGATGATGCCAGGGATGTTGCGAGGCCGCTGCCGTTCCCTGTGAAGAGAAGGCGATCCGCCTCACTTCCAATTGCTCCTGCCATCATTCCACAGAGCTCCATCCTTTCATTGGTGTAGTGGTCGCTCACACGTCCCAAGGACTCTACAAAATACAGAATTACAGCTCAGCTGTGGTGAAAAAGTACTCGGAATATTTTACTTAAAGAAGGGTTTACTTTCTTTCAATTACACACCCCATGAAGCCTTGAATTCATGGAGATTCTTTAGTTTTTGACGCATTCCTGAGCCAATAATTTGATGACCGGGTGTATTTCCGGTAGGAGACTCAAAGAGACTCCTTTGAGTCTCCTACCTACCGGATACATTAGCATCTTTCCGCCGGTAGTCAAATTATTGTCTTAGGCATGTGCCAAAAACTAAAAAATCTCCATGAATTCAATACTTCATGGGGTCAAAATGTCCCCTTTCACATGAGCTTGTTGATCGGCTAGTTTCAAATAGCCAAATCCAAGTGGCCAAGTGGTTAATGTATGTTTTGTAATAATAATCAAAACCTACAAAGTAACAAGTAGCTAAAGTTTTCAAATAATTGTAGTGGATTAAAAAGTACAATATTTGCATCTGAGATGTAGTGGAGTAGAAGTAAAAACGTATTGAAAATTGTATATACTCCAGTAAAGTTAAAGTTAAAAATACTTTGTACTTAGTTACTTTACACCACTGCAGCTCCGTATGTCATATCAGGGTATGAACCTCGAGGGACCCTTGAGGTTGTATTAATGGGGCCTCTGTGAAAATGATTTCTACTTTTATTTCACCAACCATTGCGATGCTTCCATATGACTATTGTGATCATATGTTGCCCTTTCTCCACTATTTACTCTTAATTCCAGACATTCTGGATTTCTGGAATAGATATTTTTTAATAATAAAAATCTCCTCAGAAGGGAGAGTTTCAGATCATAGCGGTGTCCGAAATCATTCCCTACTGCCTAGTGCCTATATAGTGCACTATATAGTGATTACACCATTTTGAAGTAGTGTTGGAAATGTATAGTATCATTATTACACCATACATAGTGGACTAATTTTATCCCTCAATGCACCGTGAAATGTAGGGTACAGACGATGGTCACTAACTAAGCTCTACCAAAGCTCTCCCACAATGCATTGCGCAGGTTCGGCTGAAAGGAAAAACGACAACAACGATGGCGGTGCCTGTCACAGAAGAACGAGAGCGAGGGAGAGATAACCTGTCATACAATAATAATATATAGACCAATTACATATTATTATATAATTATATAATAATATGTAATGACAATAACTATAAATCACAACAGTGCATAGAAGAATGTTCTTTTAATACATCCATGGGCTGTTTATTTATTGCCCCAACAGCCAACGCTGATCTGAGATATTTTAATTGTGCCACAGCAATGACGGAATTGGCGGCAACCTGAGTCGTATCCAAAATGTTTTGCTTTTTAAAAATGTCATTGATGACTTCACTATATAGTCCTATACATCTGACTACCAATGTCTTGGTAAACAAGTGGTTGTGTCATAATGCAAAGCCATGACATAATCAGGATGAGAACTATGTCAAATTTGTCACTCAACAATTTACATACCGTAACTGTGAAATTATTTAGCAAATATAAGTTCAGTAACATACCTTTGAATTCGATATTCATGAATTCATTGACTAAATCCAAGCTGATGTTGCATCCAGGTTTTCCTTCAAGGTTTGCAACACGGTTCCACTTCAGGTCTTGTCTAATGTGCTCTGGGTAGAATCCTTCGATCCCTATTCAAAGAAGATGCACTTGATTAATGACATTGGTATAACAGTGACAGAATGTCCATAGCAACACATTACATGTTCTAAGTCCTACCGGTGAGCATTCGATGGCAGGTGGTAAAATCCTTGAGGTGTTTTCTAGCCCAGAACAGAACCATGTCCATTTTCCAGAAGTCTGTCATGGCTTCTCCATCACCCTCTTTGATAGCATCTCGTCTTGCCATGTTATAAAGCCCCTCCCACACAAGAGCCTTTGTGTAGTTGAGCACATGGTCGTCTGCATCGGACGCAATGACGCACATCTCTGAACAGTACCATGTAGCTGTAATGGGGAAAGAAACAATATCAAGTATTTTGTAAAGCACATTATATTTCAAATGTACTTAGGAATATATCGTCACTGTCGGGCAGAAACCTTGTATTTCCATATTTCAACTTTTTATGTTTTTTTAAATTCACTTCATGCCCTACTCCGTCGTACAAGAGTTTCAAGCACAAGTATTAAAAATACCGATATACAAGCTTACAACAGGAGCATGTAGACCTATTTTCACTGTTTCTGACCATTTTTGTTCAGTTTCCTGAAAAAAGTAACGGTTTTGGACATAGCGACAATATATTTGTTAGATGTAACTGGTTAGCAGTGTTGCAGTGAAGTCAATTAACCCCAAGTCCAACTCAAGTCTCCAGAACTCAAGTCCAAGTCCCTCTATCATCAGACCAGAGTAGCTTATGCTGTATAGTGTGAAAATATATCATGGGACTCTTAATTCACAAGCTCAAGTCCCAGTGATAAAACCTCCAGGTCTGAAGTCATACATGGTCGAGTCAAAATCAAGTTACAAGTCACAGATTACCGTATTCTAGTTTAGGAGGTCAACACTAGGACATTGGAAAGGACATAGTTATTTCTTACACTCAGAGTCAGCATTGCCTTGTTCCGACAGACTCAGACAGTCCTTGTGGTACCACTCATGTCTTCTGCACTGGTCCATGAGTGCACACTGTACCATCTGTCCCCCTCGTTGCTCTTTACAGTAACAGTATACGTAGGTGCCATCTCCTTGACAAGCTGGGCTGCAGAACCAATCCTGAGTGACGGTCGGATCGGTTGTTGGGTTCCATGAAGGCACACAACCTTCATGGAACCACACACCTCCACAAAGGTTGCTGCAGCACTGCACTAATGTTTCACCTGTTTTTTCTAAAATGAAGAAGACACAGATTTAAGTTTGATATACAATCACTCAACTATCTGACATTCACAAAGGTAGTTCAAGGTACTATGTAAGGCATAAAAAGGCTTTCAAACAGAGACAGAAAATACCACGTAAAAGCATGATATACAGGAGAAAAACTAAATAATAAAAAAGGATTTAGCTCCATAGCAGCATTGGACCGGGTTCCACAGAATGACAAAAAGTGGGGAAATGTTTTTATGAGGCTAGATTGTTTATATGTCCAGAATGAGATGTACATTCCGGACCAAGTGTCACCTCTGTAGGACAAATTGATCACAGTTATGCAATTATTTACATTTCTGTGCTGTGAAGTGGCCAAAATCCAGAAGGGAACTTAGCAAAGTCATTGTAAGTTATTAGGCTGTTCACTTATGAAGGGTTTGTTTAATATACTGTAGGTCTGTAGCATCTAGATTAGACTTTTTTTTTTAAATAATTTAAAGCATGCTCTTATTTGCCTACCTTCTCCACAGAAACAGACTTCATTCCTCTCTACTTCAGAGAGACATGCAGTGGCAGCAGCAGTATTTATGTCTTCTTGAGGTGGTGGCATCCACACCAAGTCCACCAGTCTGTGTGAGAGTCCACTAAGCCACTCCATTTGGGCCTGAGCGTCTGTGGGGAAGTCTGAAGGCTGCTGATCAACAGCGTCAAGGTTGCACTCGGTAACAGCGTATAAAGTGATGTAAGCAGAAGTCACAAACTTTGTAGGAAAAGAAAAACATTAGTTTTTGGTTTAGGTGATGTGTATTGCAGAACATGCATGGAAACATTATGTAAGTATGGGGAAAGTTAAAGCAATGCAATGCACATTTTCTGAATATTACCGTGATGAAATCCACACCCCAGACATGTTGGATTGTTTCCTTGACCTTTCCTTCAATACTCAGGCCTCTCACTGCAAACACTGATTTGAGCTGGGACAGAGATCCTCGAGCCTCCAGGCTCTTCTCACTGAACAGCATTTGCATAATGTCCTGTGGTTCAAGAGATGATGATAAATATAATTGCCAAAACTAGACAACTTTTCTTTTGTGTACCCACAATGAATGAATGAATCTGTTAAGACAATGAATTCAACTCAAACCCTTAAATTGTCACCTGGTAACACAGGGATTCCTTGTGATATTCTGGTGGCGCGTCCACAAGCCCTTCAAATCTCTGTTCGGCTGTTGATTCACTGGGCTCCTCCGTCGTGTCAATGTTTAGGCCGTCTGAACAGCACAATACTTTGTAGGGTTTCTCCGACCATGTTGGAACATATTCAATAAGACCGTCCAATATCTCAGTATCTCCTTCTGTTGTGCTCGAGTCCACAGGGACTGCACCAAGATTGACCTGTAAAAAACAAAACAAAAAACGGGCCATTAGAGAAAATGTAAAGGCGGCTGTGACAGATATGGCCATATATGGAGATCTGTGTGTCCGTCAGTCCATGTCTCTTGGGCTATTTACACTCATGCACATTAAGCTTCATTTAAAGGGTGTCACTTGCCCCCCAGAAGCTAGTAAGTCTGTTTGTTTTGGCGAGCAAAACCATCATATGACGCAGTACAAAAGGTGAAACACACATCCCTGCACATACACACTGGTGTCTCCCTCTATTGGGTGCCCGTCCTGCGCGACGGGAGCCCATGATGGTCCGCTTACGTTTCACGGATGTGGCAATACCAGCTCTTGTTTCTCGCACACGATTGGCAACACGGGAGACCCGTATGGGAGACCTGTACACCGTACACCGCCACGCATGCGAGCGGCTTCTCTATTGTATAGATAGATAGATAGTTCTTTTTGGGAGAATTTATCTTATTATCTTTAGCCTCACTAGTCTAAAGAGGGCCCAGTCTGTCAGCTGGTGGGTGGCATCAGTCCATCCCTATGTTCCCCGGGTTCTATGTTCCCCGCTTACGTTAGGGTTAAGGTTAGTGAGTGAAAGTGGGTTGTAAGCGGGGAGCATAGAACCCAGGAAACATAGATACGCTCCCAGTACAACAATTTGTTCCCACACAACATATGGCATCTAAAGAAATACAGTCTGGATTTCCATGGGATTTGCTGTTAGTAATGTGAGTGATTGTATATTTGTACGTGCCGACTTACAACATTGCTCTTCTCCTTCATCTGCTTGGAGTATAAGTGGGGAATGTGCCATACAACCTTGCTTCTCAATCCTTCCAGGGCTGTGAGGTTGTCAACAATTATGCGCATCACGATTGTCTTCATGCGCTGCCGCAGGGCCTCATATGTCTAACATAAAAAAGAAAAAAAAAGAAAATATCATATTTATTTTGTTGACAGCAGGCTTGTGGTCATGTGTATGTTTTCTATAAAGGCTGTGTACCTGTTTGGATGGGAGGACGCTGCCTGGTGACACCTCAAGTGCCTTTTTCGGAAGTCCTCGTAGAACGCTGAAAGGTATGCGGTTTCTATGGGCAAAGCGAAATGCCCAAGTTGTGGGCTTGTTTCCTCCTAGACGTTCATGCTTGGCATGGGATGTTATCTGTTATGGGAAGACATGAGGGTTTATTGCTAGAGAAGAATTCATTCAACAAAATGGTAATAAACCAATATGACGTAAACGTTAAAGTAATACCTTGACTCGGTCCCAATTGAGAGAGTAGGCTGGAACTCGATTGGCTAGACTTTTGGATGCAATTATCCTTTGCATCCTACTCTTTGGTATCATTAGTTCTTCCTAACATAATGGATATGAATGGACAGGTGTGTAATGAAAACAATTATTCAATTTGAATCAGAGAAAAGGTTAGTTATTTTTTACAATGCGTATACATTTTTCAAGGTTTTATGGTCATATTGCCCACCTGTATATACACTCACCTCAACCTGTCCTTTCCACAGCTTAACCTCTTCATCGTGGTCATCTTGGAGTCTGACTATGTGTTTCCTTGAAACAACTCTGGACTGGGAGACGCCAAGGCTATTCAGGATCTCGAACATCTTTTGTGGACAACCTTCCCTCCACATCTCAACACCAATAAGAGACTGGACAAATGTTTGTCTGCTGCTGCTGCCGGTGGATAGAGCGATAGACATGGCCATTGCAATCCTCTTATCCACCAGCTGTTGAGCTTCCTCTTCAGTCATGGCCCTAAACTCCAACATTAAAATACATAGTTAGTTTCATGTTCCTTTTATAAAGTACTAACTGGTGATTATTAGAAAGACATCAATCTCAAAAGTTAGCGCCATGTTCTTTTTAACTGTATACTGACGTGATTATTAGAAAAAATTTTTTACAGTGGAAGTGAAATACTATTGGATACTATTTTAACATACAATTAAAATGTGTAGCAAAATTGTGAAATAAATCTTCAACACTAGTGAAGTGATCAAGACAAGACTGTAAGGTTGGCTACGAATTGGTTTTGCAAAAAATGCCACGCATCATATCCTTCGCTCCAATTATTATTTATGACTAGAATGTGAAGAAAACAAACAGTTAGTTTGTTACTAAAGGCTGGCAGTAGCAGTTGTTAGGTTACGAGTAGGTAAGTGTTCAGAGTGCCGTTATAGTTCATAAATTGAAGCATGGCTTTGCCTTGTGGCGTAAGTATTCTGCTTTACAAGTATAAAAGTTAACACTTTAACCTGAAAAAGACTGCAAGGTCAAAAGATTGTTAAGTTTGTAATATAATAAGTACGTTTGGAATAAAGTTGGAGCATCTTAAAATTGATTTGCGAGCCTTTCCTTCTTGTGAAATATACAAATCTAAAATCATGTCATTAAAAGTGTTACACACCTCCGTGGTTCTTCTTTAACATTGTGAACCCTATAGTGTCCTGTGATTTTCTTTGCCTGTGGGAACATCGACCGCAGGCACGTAAGAGTAAGAGGTGCCTTTTCCTCAACCCATTCATTTGTCTTCTTCCAAGAAAATGAGGACAGGTTTTCGGGTGTGAGTTGCTTCTTGAAAGGTCCCTCCTGATCTCTGTTCATCTTAATACGCTGTAAACAATATTTTAAAAACAATCATCAATACATTCATACAGCTTTCTTTTAAGATAATGACATTATTTCAATGTAAAGATGAATATTTTCGGGGCCAGTATCTACAGGGTTTAACAGGGACAGGGATTTTCAAAAACTTTTCCATAACTTTTCCAAAGTATTTTACCCCATTTCCAGGCCTATAGCAATCATGTGGTGCAAAATAAGGTTCTTACACCAGTGTACTATCAATGCCCCAAGACAGACTCGAGCGAAAAACAATTCTACAAGCTAACAACGTATCATGGTGAAACGTGTTGTTGTAGCTTGTAGATCTATTATTTCTGTCACATGACATCCTGTATACATTAGACCTCAATCATGCAGCTTGTGCAGTGCAGCGCCACACTTTAACATGTTTATTAATTATTATTATTATTAATAATAATAATAATTTCACGTTTTTTCAACGTGTATTTTATGAACCAAATCAATAGCCAAAAACAATGCATGTCCAACCATTTTCCAAAACATTTGATTAATTTCAAACCTTTTCCAGGCCTGGAAGTTTTTCCAATTTCAAAATATTTCCAGGAAATTCATGACCGTGGAACCCTGTATCTAAGAATGTATACCCCATGTCTAGGGATGAGAGGGCATTTAAGATGTGATCTCTAGACCAGATCAGAATGTTTGAATCTTTGTAAACAAACCGGTATTTTCGGGTAGAATGTCTATGGATATCTATCTACTCAAATTAAGTGTCCAGAGCATTCGCAACAGTATGTCTAGTTTGAATTTTGGTTATAGTAATATTGTGACAAATTAAATGCTCCTTCCTGGGACTTAAAGGCCAAGAACACTTTGGTAGATGGTTGGGTTGTGTTGTTACCTCACCATGATGTAACTCCAATGGTGGGCAAGAAAAAATAATTGCTCCTTTGACTAGACTGATAATTCAAAATATGCTCCTCATTGACTTACATTGTACAAATGTAAGTCTTCAAATGGTAAAATCACCAGGAAGTTGATTTTTTTATTTAAAAACAAACAGCACTGGGTTTGGTGATGTTCTGTACTGTCAGAATCAGCTTGGTTTACATTTGTTTACGGGCTCAAAAGTGCCTGCCTGCCAAGTGGTCTTGCCGTACCATATAAGTCAATGAGGAGCATATTGCCCACCTTTGTTGTTACATCATGGCAAGTAACTACACAACCCAAGCCTCTTACCCTTTAAGTTCCAACTAAAAGGATGGATCATGGCCAATCAAACATCTGAACATTTTTAAATAGGCTTAAATAGTAGAAAAAAACTAGGTCTTTTTTTTTTTACTGTTGTTTTTTGTCTTCTGTTGAATACGGATGGAAATTAGCATTCTTGCTAAATCTGGTGTAATTTATACAGCATTTTGTGTGTGGTGTTCATTAATATGCGCTGTCCCGTCCAAATAAACATACCAATAAACAAACAAACAACTTCTCAAAGCATCTATAGCATATATCTATGTAAATAGCAGATCTACAAGCTCAGAACGTGCTGTGAACTTGTAGATGGGCTGTTTCCACTATTAATGTTTTTAGCGGTGCCAACCGCTCTATACGTGGCTTTGTCTGTATGTCCGTCCGTCCGTCCGTCCGTATGAGCCTGACGGCAAAGAAGAAACACATACAAACACACACACGCACACGCACACACACACACACACACACACACACACACACACACACACACACGCACACACACAGACTTGGAGATTGCCTACGCCAACTCTCCCCTCATTGCCCACACGTGCCACTGGCTATCAAAGAGGGGTCCAGGGACCCCTCAGCTTATGTTCTGTCCGTCGTCCGTTTCAGCACGGGCTTTAAACAGCTATAACTCCAGTTCGCAGCATGCCAGCAAGTCCAAATTTGGTATGTGGACTTAGACCACCAATAGGGACGAGCATTGACTGCTGAAGCCCCGCCCTATTATAGCGCCACCAGGAGGCCACTGGCTTTAAACAGCTATAACTCCAGTTTGCAGCATGCCACCAAGTCCAAATTTGGTATGTGGACTTACACCACCAATAGAGACGAGCATTAATTGCTGAAGCCCCGCCCCGCCCTATTATAGCGCCACCAGGAGGCCCCGCCCCAAAGGCACCGCTTCCTTCACACAGGGTGTGATTTTTCTTTAAGTATTAAGTTATTAAATATGTCAGTCATTTCTTTGTATATTCAAGTCATTTGTCAGATCTGCCCTGTGCAACTTCAAAGCCTAAAGGGCAAACAGAAATCGAACTTGTCTTCATATGTTCCATGCCAAAAACTCAATGAAATCTTTAATCAATTATTTGTATGACAATTAATCGTCAACTAAATTGTCATGATGGTGACAACCCTACCTCTTTGCGTATGATTTCTTGGCACACTTTGCTGAAAGCGGCTGTAGCAGCTGGCAGTTCAAGCAGTCGTCTTATTGCAGGAACATATTGTCCAATTTTTAAATACCGAATCGCTTGGTTGACTTTCCCCACCTTCTTCTTGGGCGCTGGAGATGGACCATCTGATGTGGACACTGGACAGACAATGAATAGCGTTAAGGGGGGGGGGGTGGGGGGGAGGATTTTGTTATATATACTGTAACATTTTATTCAAATCCTTTAAAAGGTCATGTGTGTGGCTGGTAAATTCCAAATGCATAATGCATTTATTTTGGGCTTAATTCTTTGGTTTATATGCTGGCTCATGTGACTAATCTAGTGGACAATTAACTGTCTTAAGCCCTACATACTTGGTCGTACGTCAAATAGATCGCTCACAACAACACGTTGAGCTTGTCAATCTGATATTTTTGAAAATAATAATGACTCTAGTCCAGGGTTCATGTGGTTAAGAAGAATGACCAAAAAAGCACATACATTGTTACTGTAATCTGTTATTTCCTTGCAGAAAATAATTATATTAATAAAAATAGATAGAATTGTATATAAATATATACACATATATTATAATTAATATATAATAATAACCTGAGTTCGTGTTTGTAGAGCCATGATCCATCCTCATTATTTTGCGAGGCACTTGAGACAGAGGGTATTTTGTCATAGAAAAACCGGTCCAGGTGCGCTTCATTTTCTTTTTGGCGCATGGCTTTGTTTTGGAATGTACCCACTTTTGGCATGGATCTCTACATATGAACTCCTCCGGTGAAAGATGGGGCAACAGTACTTGCGCAGTCTTCAAATCAACCAGCTTAATTATTCTTATTCTCGGCAGGGATTTGTGTGCGTCGGGTATGAGTTCTTTTTTGCAGAGACTGCATCTAATAATCTTAGAACCGGACCCCTCCGCACTCTGTTCAGACGGACATGGCATGTCGTTGTTGTTGGCAGAATCTTTCACGTTCCAATTGGTAGGTAGCACAGTAGGCAGCCTGGGAGCGGCAACATATTGTAGGGAACCCTTTGTGTTTGATTTAAAAGTAGGTACCTTGGCAGACCCTTTCACTTTCGGTTTAGAAGTAGATGGTGCCTTGACTGAAGCTCCCATGTTCTGCTTTGGTTGTTTCTTGACAGAACCTGCCATTTTCAGCATAGAACCAGATGGTCCGATGACAGTAACTCTGTTCATGTTCGGTCTACAGGGTTTTATAACGTTGACAGAGCCTTCGTTCTGTTTAGACGCAGTTACAGAAATGATTCTTTTTGGAATGACAACGTTGCATATGGAACCCTCTGTGTTCTGTGTAGATGTAGGTGCAGGAGGCGGCGATGGAACCCCACCACCACCCATAGTACCCTTCGTCTTGTCTTGTTTAGATGGAGGTGGTGTACTGACGACAGAAGAGGAGCCACTCCCGGCCCATGTGCGCCTTTTGTTGAAGCCGTTGAACTTTGTCTTTGATTTGACCATCGTGACGCACTCTGTGCATAGAAAGTCTGATGCCGGAAGATGAGGGAACAGTATTTTCGCAGTCTTCGCGTCGATGAGCGTTGATATTCTCACTTTGCTCACGCACCCCTCTTTCTCGTTGTAGTTGAGCCCCGCTTTGCAGTTGCTGCAGCGTTCCAGGTCAGAACCAGAACCCAAGTCCATGTTCTGCTCAGAAGTCGATGCTGTGCTGGCGACACGACCCTCCTCCATGTTTTGTTCAGAAGTAGATGCTATGTTGACAGAAACCTCCATGTTTTGTTCAGAAGTAGATGCTATGTTGACAGAAACCTCCATGTTTTGTTCAGAAGTAGATGGCATGTTGTTGCCACAATCCTCCTCCATGTTCTGTTCAGATAAGAGAAGATAAGAGAAAACCTTTATTGACAAAAATGAATAAAATTCATTTTAAAAGTAATTGAAAAAACACGGCCCCCTCACGTATTATGAGGGCAAGATGAGTCACCAGAACCATGGACGGGTGTTTTTGATGAATCTAACATGTTAAAATGGAGTTTGAAGTTATAATGGGTTTGTATAGGAAGGGGGCGTGTCTGATAAAATGAATATCAAAAATCTAAATACTGAATCAAGCAACTTAAAAACTCTGGGGGCTCACAAAAGCTTGAGTGGACGATAGAATGAGCCAATATTTTTTTAAAGTGAAATATCCCTTTAAATTGTCCACTGTCAAATCATGTGAGAACCCCCCTGGGGGTCCCGAACCACAGGTTGAGAACCACAGTATGTGCACTGTTAGTGCACATTTTTCAAAAGACAGGTAGAAGGCTAGTTGGCATGGCCACAACATGAGACACATAATAAACATATTGGAAAGCTATGATTGTCCTCTGTAAGGAACATCAGGACTCAATAGTGACATGTTAACTAAGTGACTAAATGACTGTCTACAGGGGACAAAATGTTTTATTGCTGGGTCTCAAGAGGATATATAAAATAAGATTAGCCTTGATATACAAGACTGTCATATTATATGACAGTCTTGGATGATTTTCAAAATAGTGTTTGCACCTTTTCCCTTTTTGGTCCGTGCATCTACATAAACGTTCATATTTCAAATATAAAGTGCTTAACCTTTCTGTAGAATACAACTCTCGTAGACGTATTTATGATTCTGACGTTTTCAATCTACAAGAGTTGTAGGGTTCACCCCCCATAAACACAGGGACTTTCAGCACTATACCCCGTAGACACTCCAAACATGTACAAATGAAAATAAGGTGCTTACCCCCACGCCCCAAATGTTAACTCTCGCTACGGGGTAGTAGTTTAATGTAATAATCCATATATTTCAATAAAGAAGTGTTTTAATGCCGTCTGTGGCCGAACGCCATTTTTTCACCCTCGTTCACTACCTGTTTACATTGAGAGTAATTCCGGGTTTCACCAGTTGGGAGCGTCACTACCGCCCATTGGGAACTTCCGACAGAATCGGCCACAGACGGCATTAAAACACTTCTTTATTGAAAGATATGGATTATTACATTAAACTACTACCCCGTAGCGAGAGTTAACATTTGGGGCGTGGGGGTAAGCACTTTAATTTCAATTTGTACAAGTACATGATTGAAAACGTCAGAATCATAAATACGTCTACGAGAGTTGTATTCTACAGCTATGCTTAACCCATGGCCACGGATGCCAATTATTACAAGTATGTACGGGCCCTTAGAAGTACCCGAATCCTCTGTATTGTTAAATAAAAAGCTTTTTAATCCGATTGGTGGTAATTTTCTCCACACGCTTTCAACGGCGCGAGCCCTATCGGTTGGGAGGTGTATACTCCGATACATTGCAACTATGAGAAAATGTTCACCGATCGGATTAAATGCTTATTTAACAATACGGAACATACGGGTACTTCTGATGGCCCGTACATAATTGTAACATCCATGGCCATGGGGTAAGCTCTTTATATGTGAAATATGAACGTTTATGTAGATGTACGGACCAAAAAGGGAGAAAGTGCAAACACTATTTTGAATATCATGCCAAAAAAAGTAGCCTCGTTTGATGAGGGAGCAGTACAGACACCTGCCGCTGGGCGTTCTTCCGGGTTGAATGGGGGAAACATGGCACAGGCTGACTAAATACGCGTTTTAAACGGGGTTTTCAACTTCATCGGTTACATTTTACTTTCCGACGAAATTGCAAAATTCAGATGTATCGGACAACGTTTACTTTTTGAATACAATGTTGGGAAAAGGGGTTTTTCACTGCATTTGCCGGGACCCCAGACAGCGGGACCTCATCTCGGAGCTATAGTGGAGAGTGAGATTCCAGAAGGGTCTTGACAAACCTCCATGTTCTGATCAGAAGTCGATGCCATGTCGTTGGCAGAACCCTCCGTGTTCTCTTCAGCAGGTGGAATGTTGACACAATCCTCCTCCATGATCCGTGTATTAGTAGGCGATGATAATATTGGCACAGGCTGGAGAGTATATTATGTTTGCGGGCTTGCGGCTTAATTAGGAGAAAAAGACAATGTTTTTTTTTCAACAGGACGCGCAACCGCCAAGCAAATCCGTGAGCGCCGCCAACCAGTGTTGCCAGGTTTTGTGAGAGAAATAAGCAACCACAAGGTGTAGGTAAACAAGCCCAAAATAAGCAACTTTAGGCCACATGAGCACTTTAAACCTATGTGTCGGCTACAAGCTCACAACGCGTCGCATTGTAGATCTGCTCATTTCAAAATATATTTTTAAACATTCTAACACAAATGTTCCCTGGCACATAACATTTTCATGAACATATTTGAGAACCACTGGTTTAAATAATAATTAAAACATTTTGGAAGCAAGCCTAAATAAAGTACACGTTAGAAACAAGCTCCAAAAAAAGCAAACCGCAACTACCGATTTTTACAAGCAACCTAACAGAAAAATAAGCCCAAAGTCACTTATAATAAGCGGACATGGCAACCCTGCCACCAACTTTCTGGGGGTCCTGTTAGACCACGGGTCGCTTCCATGTGACGTCACGTAAAAACAACAACACAACTGACAGCCAAGGCAAAAAAGAGCCCAAACTTTGTTGAAATGCATTATAATGTCAAGGTCTTGTCAAATAAAAGGGTTTAGTAAAATAAAAGAAGACAAAGTAAGAATCTCCAGGTCAGAGACCTTTAAATTAATATTCTAAGTCTTATTTTATCCACAAGATGGCGCCATTACTACATAAAACGGAGCACTCATCTAACGGCACTACAACAGAGGTCTGAACTGTCGAGCATAATGAAATCCCTGATTTCATCACTTGTACAGTGTTTGTAGCTTTAACATGTTAGTCTATCAATCAATCAATCAAAGTTTATTTATATAGCACGTTTCATACATCAAGTGCAGTTCAATGTGCTTCACAGAAAAGGTTTAAAAATAAAGATTAAAAACCCGGAGGAAAAACAGCAAAATAAGGAAAAAAGAAAACGTTTAGAGAAGAAAAACAAGAAAATAATAAACAATAATAATAATAAAGCAAAGCAAAACATATACATATACATATATATTCACATATATATACACATATATATACGAATACATGCATAGAAGGCTGGATTAATGCAGACATCTAGGTAAAAGCAATACTAAACAGGTGTGTCTTAAGATTTATTTTAAAAATATCGACTGATTCGGTGAGCCGCAGGGCCTCAGGCAGGCTGTTCCAGAGGCTAGGACCATCTATGATCTGTCCAATAGAGAAACAATATATTACAATGACATGATTACAATTTAGGCATTTGTAAATGGCTAAATTGTAATCATGTTCAGGTAAGACAACTCACATCAAACTACATCCATATTGTAGGCTTTAAAGCCCTACAATTACCCTATGGTAATGGTACGTAAGTCAGTTTGTTCTAAAGTCATTCATTTTGGGGACATTTTTAAGCCCTTATAGGAGAGACAGAAAGAAAATAAATGTGGAGAGTAGGGTAATGATTCAGCAAATGGTCCAGCCTGCCAAGAATCAAACAGTAATTTTTCAGCACTTACGTCATGCTGTGACTTTGGGTTCGTTAATTGGATGGACTGCCCTATGTAATAGACTTGTGTTTTTTTATTTTTTGGAGATTTGTGTTTTATACTCTTATCTTTATTCTCACTGTTTTTTTATTATGACTACTAGGTCCACTAATGGGGTCCCTTTTTTTAATTTAGGCCTATAGATATTGAAGACCCGGTTGTATGACTTATACAGGCCATTTCCTCAGTTATTCAGAGTTTAACTTGTGATGCCATGACCATAAGAATGTTGTATTGTGATTGCAAACACTCCGTTTTCCATTGGGGTGGGTCTAATATGATGGTGATGGGGTTTGGGATTACTTGTGCAGCCAATAGGCTGAATGTTGACTTACACACTGTAGGTGTAGTCTTTAAAGGTTTGGTGGTTGTAGTGCCCTGTATGTCTGTCCTGATGAAGGTCTAACGACCAAAACATCGACCTAATAAAGAGCAACATTTTTGCAAATCCCTTTCTTTGATGTTATTACTGGAGAAAGTGGAGATCCCCTTTTGAACATGTGCACCTTTGTCCTTTGCACCTGTCACCAACCTTTGAGGTGTGCATCGGCCTTCTTCAAAACATTTCGGGGTCCTTCACATGAAAAGGTTTGAGAACCACTGGTTTTGCTGATCAGGACAGTGCACCCATGTGGCATGTGCTCTAATCGCTTGGCTATTGGGATACCACAATATACATTTTATTATATGGATCTCTATGAGTAAACAAGAGTAAAATTCTTTGGATTTGGTTCAACATTGTAGCACAATAACACAATAATTAAGAATAGCACCACGTAGTAAAGTGAGAAATAGCTAAATATGTACATTAATCCTCATGTTGAGCTGCTTGAAGATGCTGTGTGCATAGGTCCTACCTCTATACCTATGATTAAATTATTTTTAACAAAATAAGCAGGTGATAAGCAGCAGTTGTTCCCCCAGCGCTTTCAAGGCTACCAGCAGCCACCGATTACTGTGGAAATCACAGACAATTATGGATTTCACTTGGACCACAGTAACTTAGTTTCAAAGATGGCTACAGTGGTGGTTAACCATTAGGCTAAATATTAAGGCTAAAAGCATCAGTATAAGTGGCGAGCATTAAAGAAGGCAGCAGAAATGGTCACACATTCAACCTCATTCATTAAATGTATGTTACAGGGAGCATGCATTTGCTTGCCAAAAGGCATATGGCAATATGCGCATTCTACTTTGAGATAACGTGTGTGTGCAAGTGTAATGCTTGACTTTCCAAAAGGGTGGTGGTCGAGGAAAGGCCATGGGGGACAAAAAAGGTGTAAAGGTGGTGAATGGACAGAGGGGCTGACCTAGCCAGCCATAGAGTGCTAGTGGGGATATAACACGGTATGAGTCAAATACACTCCATCACTTACTTTTTGTTGTCTTTTAATATGAAGCAAATTGAGCTTACATTGTACGAAATTGTGCTATACAAATACATTTGACTTTACATAAGAATGAATACACTCCCAACACTAAATGCGAGGTGAACAGTGGTACTTATTTTCATTTGTATTGGACGATCTCTCATGATTGTAGGTCCATGTCCTGCGCCAGATTCCTCATCGTCTTCCCCATCTTCTTGGGGGTTTTGATTTTCTGCTGGTAAGTGAACTTCTCAAAGCCCTCGTGTGCTCTCCCAGGAATGTACCTGAAGAGATGGTCCTTCTTATACTCAGCCACAAACTTAGCGATGTCAGCTCGTCTTCTTGTCTTGTAGACGTGTGATGATGCCAGGGATGTTGTGAGGCCGCTGCCGTTCCCTGCTCCTAGCGTGATGAGAAGCCGATTCGCCTTCCTTCCAATTGCTCCTGCCATCATTCCACAGAGCTCCATCCTTTCATTGCTGTAGTGGTCGCTCACATGCCCCAAGGACTCTACAAAATACAGAAGTACAGCTCAGCTGTGGTGAAAAAGTACTCGGAATGTTTTACAATAAGTAAAAGAATTAATACAACATTGTAAAAAATACTCTGTTACAATTAAAAGTCTGTTCACTTGAGTAAAAGTACAAAAGTATCGGCATGAAAATGTAATTAAAGTACCAAAGGTAAAAGTACTCAACATACAAAATGTCCCATTTCACGTGAGCTTGTAGATTGGCTGAAAGTGGTTAATGTATGTTTTGTAATAATAATCAAAACCTACAAAGTATCTAGTAGCTGAAGTTTTCAAATAATTGTAGTGGAGTAAAAAGTACAATATTTGCCCCTGAGATGTAGTGGAGTAGAAGTAAAAGTATTGACATTTGGTTACTTTACACCACTGTGGCTCAGTATGTCATATCAGGGTCTGAACCTCGAGGGACCATTTAGGTTGTATTAATGGGGCCTCTGTGAAAATGAATTCCATTTTTATTTCACCAACCATTGCCATGCTTCCATATGATTGACTATTGTGATCATATGTTGCCCTTTCTCCACTATTTACTCTTAATTCCAGACAGTTATGGAATTCTGGAATAGATGTTTTTTAACAATAAAAACCTCATGAAATGGGAGAGCTTCAGACCATAGCTGTGTCTGAAATCATTCCCTACTGCCTATATATAGACTTTACATAGTTACGCCATTTTGAAGTAGCGTCGGAATGTATAGTATCATTATTACACCCAACATAGTGGACTCATTTTATCCCTCAATGCACCGTGAAAGGTAGGGAACAGACGATGCTCACTAACTAAGCTCTACCAATCCCACAATGCATTGCGCAGGTTCGGCTGGAAGGAAAAACAACAACCATGGCGGTGCCTGTCACAGAAGAACGAGAGCGAGGGAGAGAGAACCTGTTGCACAAAAATAATATATAGACTAATTACATATTAACATATAATGATATAATATATGTAATGATAATAACTATAAATCACAACAGTGCATAGCAGAAGGTTCTTTTTTTTTAAATATATTTTTGGGGTTTGGGATTTTTTGCCTTTAGTGACACACAGCAAAGGTCGTCGGGATTGGGAGTCGAATCTGCGACCGGCTGTCAGGCGGCATTATCAGTCCAGGTGCCCAGACAGCTACACCAACCGTCCGGGCCAGAATGTTCTTTCAATACATTCATTGACCCGACCTGAGTCGTGTCCGATATGTTTTTTATTTGTTCACTATATTGTCCATTCTTCTCCATAGGCAGTAGCGTATGTGACTGAATTCGCACACAACCAACAAGGGTTTGTGTCATAATGCAAAGCCTTGACATGTCAAATTTGTCACTCAACAAATTACATACCGTAACTGTGAAATGATTTGGCAAATATAAGTTCAGTAACATACCTTTGAATTCGATATTCATGAATTCATTGACTAAATCCAAGCTGATGTTGCATCCAGGTTTTCCTTCAAGGTTTGCCACACGGTTCCACTTCAGGTCTTGTCTAATCTCCTCTGGGTAGAATCCTTCGATCCCTATTCAAACAAGATGCAGTTGATTAATGACATTGGTATAACAGTGACAGAATGTCCATAGCAACACATTACATTTTCTAAGTCCTACCGGTGAGCAATCGATGGCAGGTGGTAAAATCCTTGAGGTGTTTTCTAGCCCAGAACAGAACCATGTCCATTTTCCAGAAGTCTGTCATGGCTTCTCCATCACCTTCTTTGATAGCATCTCGTCTTGCCATGTTATAAAGCCCCTCCCACACAAGAGCCTTCGTGTAGTTGAGCACATGGTCGTCTGCATCCGACGCAATGAAGCACATCTCTGAACAGTACCATGTAGCTGTAATGGGGCAAGAAACAGTATCAAGCAACGGTTTTGGACATAGCGCGACGATTAGGCCTGTAATCGTCGCTAGGATTTCTATAGTCAAATCTGATTGGCCAAATGTTGCCTATAGTCGACAAACAGTCAACTAATGCAACACCAACATTTTTTTTGTCATGATTCGACTGAGATTGGCAGTCGAATCAGTCTGATTCGACTGCCAATCTCTCAGCCAAATCATGCAAAAAACATGTTATGCAATAGAGTAACATTCCATTTGGGCTGTAGGGTTGCTTAATTTCTGATTTAATATATACTTGCTTGGTTTCTCTCAATAAATCATGATATATATCCTATTTTTGGCAAACTATTAGTTAATTAATATAACAAATTAGGCCAATCTCAGTCGAATAATGAAGAAAAAGCTAAAAAGATTGGCAGTCGACTCAAGACTCCCCTCGACTGATTAGTCGAACATTCGAATAATCAAGGTCACGCCTAGTGACGATATATTTGTTACATTTAACTAATTAGCAGTTTTGTAGTGAAGTCATCTCAAGTCTCCAGAACTCAAGTCCAAGTCCAAGTCCCTTATCACCAGTCTAAACTCTTGTTTACGGGTAACTTATGCTGTATAGAGTGAAAATAATAAATATATCATGGCACTCTTAATTCACACATGTCCCCTCTACTGGTGATCATTATCAGATCATTTACTTCAGGTAATTCTAGTTTTAGTCTATTTTTTGTACACAATAGCTTAATCTTTACATGCATATCTGTTATTATTTTTAATTCATAAAAGTCAAAGTTCAAAGCTCAAGTCCCAGTCATAAAACCTCCAGGTCTGTACATGGTCTAGTCATACATGGTCTAGTCAACATCAAGTTACAAGTCACAGATTATTCTAGTCTAGGATTCTAGGCGGTCAACAACACTACAGGACATTGGAAAGGACATAGAGTTATTTCTTACACTCTTCAGAGTCAGCATTGTCTTGTTCTGACAGACTCAGACAGTCCTTGTGGTACCACTCATGTCTTCTGCACTGGTCCATGAGTGCACACTGTACCATCTGTCCCCCTCGTTGCTCTTTACAGTAACAGTATACGTAGGTGCCATCTCCTTGACAAGCTGGGCTGCAGAACCAATCCTGAGTGACGGTCGGATCGGTTGTTGGGTCTATCGGCGCACAACCTTCATGGAACCACACACCTCCACAAAGGTTGCTGCAGCACTGCACTAATGTTTCACCTGGTCTTTCTAAAATGAAGTAGACAGAGATTTAATTATGATATACAATCACTCAACTATCTGACATCTAAGGCAAGACATGTTTATTTGTATAGCACTTTACATTCACAAAGGCAGTTCAAGGTACTACATAAGGCATAAAATGGCATTCAATGAGGAAAAGAAATTAAAAGCATGATATACAGGAGAAAAACTAAATAATAAAAATGATTTAGCTGCAGCGGCGGTAATGGACCCGATTCCAAAGAATGACAAAAAGTGTTTTTTTTATCCTGGAGGCATGATTGTTTATATGTCCAGAATCAGATGTACATTGCGGACCAAGTGTCACCTCTGTAGGACAAATCGATCACAGCGCTGCTCTTATTTACGTTTATGTGCTGTGAAGTGGCCAAAATCCAGACTGGAACTTAGCAAAGTAATTTACTAAGCTGTTCACTTATGAAGGGTGTGTTTAATATACTGTAGGTCGGTAGCATCTAGATTAGACTTTTAATAATAACTTAAAGCCTGCTCTTATTTGCCTACCTTCTCCACAGAAACAGACTTCTTTCCTCTGTACTTCAGAAAGACATGCAGTGGCAGCAGCAGTATTTATGTCTTCTTGAGGTGGTGGCATCCACACCAAGTCCACCAGTCTGTGTGAGAGTCCACTAAGCCACTCCATTTGGGCCTGAGCGTCTGTGGGGAAGTCTGAAGGCTGCCCATCAACAGCGTCAAGGTTGCACTCGGTAGCAGCGTATAAAGTGATGTAAGCGGAAGTCACAAACTTTGTAGGAAAAGAAAAACATTCGTTTTTGGTTTAGGTGATGTGTATTGCAGAACATTCATGGAAACATTATGTAAGTAAGTATGAGGAAAGTTAAAGCAATGCAATGCACATTTTCTGAATATTACCGTGAGTAAATCCACTCCCCAGACACGTTGGATTGTTTCCTTGACCCTTCCTTCAATACTCAGGCCTCTCGTTACAAACACTGATTTGAGCTGGGACAGAGATCCTCGAGCCTCCAGGCTCTTCTCACTGAACAGCATTTGCATAATGTCCTGTGGTTCAAGAGATGATTTTAAATATAAGTTGCCAAAACTAGACAACTTTTCTTTTGTGTATCCACAATGAATCTCGAATGAATGAATCTGACAAACATCACCCTCCCAGACCGACTTCCCACCCAGGAACATGGACATTTTTGTATTTGTATAGATGTCACAGTGTGATTGGAAAACCAGTCAGATTGAAAAAGGTGCACTCGTTTTCAGCGATAAAGGCGCGCGGTCTGAAGGTGACTTGTGCCACGAGAAGCACCGCCGAGCAAGCTTAGCCGAGCGAGTCGCCGTGCCGTGCGTTGCGAAGTCACCTTCAGTCGACTCAGCGCCATCCGAGTTATGTCCAGACAGGGACAGAATCGTAAATCATCGCCCCCCCTAATCTTGGTACCTCAGAGACGTCATTTCTTTTTTGACGGGGAGCCCCGCCCCGCCGCAGGGGGGGCGGGGCACATATACACTCGGCCAAGCAGGATGCACCGTGGTGGATTCGAACCCCTAGACTCCATGGTTGATGGTGCACAGGTAATTTAACCCTTAACCACCTGAGCGCCCTCAATATTAGATAAGTTATGTGATAGTTCATTAATTCTTCATTCATACATTTATACAACTCGAACCCTTAAATTATCACCTGGTAACAAAGGGATTCTTTGCGATATTCTGGTGGCGCGTCCACAAGCCCTTCAAATCTCTGTTCGGCTGTTGATTCACTGGGCTTCTCCGTCGTGTCAATGTTTAGGCCGTCTGAACAGCACAATACTTTGTGGGGTTTCTCCGACAATGTTGGAACGTATTCAATAAGGCCGTCCATTATCTCAGTATCTCCTTCTGTTGCACTCAAGTCCACAGGGACTGCACCAAGATTGACCTGTAAAAAACAAACAAAACAAAAAACGTCTCATTAGAGAAAGGTAAAGGCATAGTTCTTCTTTGGGGAATTTCATTATCTTTAGTCTCGCTAGTCTAAAGAGGGCCCAGTCTGTCTGTCAGCTGGTGGGTGGCATCACTCCATCCCTATGTTCCCCAGGTTCTATGTTCCTTGCTTACGTTAAGGTTAGTGAGTGTAAGTGGGTTGTAAGCGGGGAAAATAGAACCCAGGAAACATAGATATGCTCCCAGTCCAACAATTTGATCCCACACAACATACAGCATCTAATGAAATACAGGCTGGATTTCCATGGGATTTGCCGTGTTAGTAATGTGAGTGATTGTACATTTGTATGTGCCGACTTACAACATTGCTCTTCTCCTTCATCTGCTTGGAGTATAAATGGGGAATGTGCCATACAACCTTGCTTCTCAATCCTTCCAGGGCTGTGAGGTTGTCAACAATTATGCGCATCACAATTGTCTTCATGCGCTGCCGCAGTGCCTCATATGTCTAACATAAAAAAGAGAGAAAATGAATGTATTTTGTTGACAGCAGGCTGGTGGTCATGTGTATGTTTTCTATGAAGGATGTGTACCTGTTTGGATGGGAGGATGCTGCTTGGTGACACCTCAACTGCCTTTTGCGGAGGCCCTTGTAGAACGCTGAAAGGTATGCGGTTTCTATGGGCAAAGCGAAATGCCCAAGTTGTGGGCTTGTTTCCTCCTAGACGTTCATGCTTGGCTTGGGATGTTATCTGTTATGGGAAGACATGAGGTTTTATTGCTAGGGAAGAATTCATTCAACAAAATGGTAATAAACCAATATGACGTAAAAGTTAAAGTAATACCTTGACTCGGTCCCAATTGAGAGAGTAGGCTGGAACTTGATTGGCAAGTTTTTTGCATGCAATTTTCCTCTTTGATAACTTTAGTTCTGTCTAAAAATAATGGAGATGAATGGACACGTGTTTAATGAAAACAATTATTCAATTTTAATCAAACCATCAAGCTATATATACACATGCATGAGAGAAAAAGTTAAGTTTTATATGGCAACAACTTGCGTACACATTTTTATAAGGTTTTATGGTTATATTGCCCCCCTATATACACTCACCTCAACCTGTCCTTTCCACAGCTTAACCTCTTTATCGTGGTCATCTTGGAGTCTGACTATGTGGTTCATTGAAGACATTCTGGACTGGGAGACGCCAAGGCTATTCATGATCTTGAAAATCTTTTGAGGACAACCTTCCCTCCACATCTCAACACCAATAAGAGACTGGACAAATGTTTGTCTACTGCTGCCGGTGAATAGAGCGATAGACATGGCCATTGTAATCCTCTTATCCACCAGCTGTTGAGCTTCCTCTTCAGTCATGGCCCTATACTCCAACATTAAAATACATATTTAGCTTCATGTTCTTTTATAAAGTACTAACTGCTGATTATTAGAAAGACATCAATCTCAAATGTTTGCGCCATGTTATTTTACAGTATATTGATTATTAGAATTTTCTTTTACAGTGGAAGTGAAATACAATTGGACTCTTGCTTTTTAACATAATAAAATTCAAATGTACAGCAAAATTGTGAAATAAATCTCCCCCACTAGTGATCAAGATGGTATCTGTCGGATTTTTCAAATTCCATTCCCGTTGGCTACCAATTGGTTTTGCAAAAAATGCCACACATCATATCCTTCGCTCCAGTTAATATTTATGACTAGAATGTGAAGAAAACAAATAGTTGTTTGTTACTAAAGGCTGGCAGTAGCAGTTGTTAGGTTACGAGTAGGTATGTGTTCAGAGTGCAGTTATAGGGAGATACAGTAGTTACTCAGCCAATCACAATGCAAGGTTAAACTGACTGTGGTATAATAACTAGAATTATTCTATACTAGTTTTTTGGGGGACTTTATTAACTGTTTCCATGTTCATAAGTTGAAGTTGTTCACTGCAAGGCCAGGTCAGCAGGGTTATGAGTCATGGCTTTGCCTTGTGGCATAAGTATTCTGCTTTACAAGTATAAAGTTAACATTTTAATCTGAAAAAGACTGCAAGGTCGAAACGTTGTTTAGTCTGTAATATAATAAGTTATAATACGTTTGGAATAAAGTTGGAGCATCTTCAAATTGATTTGTGAGCCCTTCCTTCTTGTAAAATATACAAATCGCATGTCATTAAGAGTGTTACATACCTCAGTGGTTCATCTTTAACATTGTGAACTCCATGAAATTGTCCTGTGATTTTCTTTGCCTGTGGGAACATCCCTTGTAGGCACTTAAGAGTAAGAGGTGCCTTTTCCTCAGCCCATGCATTTGTCTTCTTCCAACAAAATGAGGCCAGATTTTCGGGTGTGAGTTGCTTCCTGAAAGGTCCCTCCATATCTCTGTTCATCTTAATACGCTGTAAACAATATTTAAAAACAATCATCAATACATTCATACAGCTTTCTTTTAGGAAATGACATAATTTCAATGTAAAGATGAATATTTTGGGGGGCAGTATCTACAGGGACAGGGATTTTTCACAACGAACAGGGATGAAAACAATGAAAGAGCGAACAACAAATCCACAAGCTAACAACGTATCATCGTGCAACTTGGTTGTAGCTTGTAGATCTATTGTTTTTGTCACATGACATCCCGTATACATTAGGCCGCAATCAAGCAGCTCGTGCAGCGCAGCACCACATTTTAACATTTTAATGAATTATTATTATTAATTATAATTATTATTTCATGTATGTAGACATGTTCTGGGACATGTTTTTTTATGAACCAAATCAATAGCCAAAAACAATGTACATCCAAACATTTTCCAAAACATTTGATTCATTCCAAACCTTTTCCAGGCTTGGAAAGGTTTTTCTTATTTCAAAATATAGGAATTTTATGACCGTGGAACCCTGTATCTAAGAATTTATACCCCATGTCTAGGGATGAGAGGGCATATAAGATGTGATCTTTTATCAAGGTAAAAAAAAAATTGCATGGGCTGATAAAAGATTTTAAAGGCTCCCTTCAAAGTGTTACAGTTCGACTCTGTCTGTGCCATAATGACAGTTGGACTTTATTCTTATTTAAAGAACAGACCCACACAATGTTGCTGTTTTTTTTTTAAATATATATATATACATTTTATTTTATATATTATATATATTTCTTTATATATTATATTTATTTCTCTATCATTTATGCAGGGGCACCTTAAAATTCATGATTATGTAGTGACATGGCCATGATGTAACAACAAAGGTGGGCAAGAAAACAATAATTTCTCCATAGACTAGAAATTGATCATTTAAAATATGCTCCTCATTGACTTACATTGTAAGGTGAAGAGGCTCAGGAGGAGCTCTTTTAGCCCGTAAACAAACTCAAACAAAGCTGATTATGACAGTACAGAACATCACCAAACGCAGTACTATTTGTTTTTTGAATATAAATGTTAACTTCCTATTGATTTTGTTATTTCTATTAGGAAGAAAACCCGGACTGGATCCGCGGATCTAGATCCAGATTTTCAAATAGTAAAATCAACAGGAAGTTGGAATTTTTATTACAAAAAACAAACAGTACTGGGTTTGGTGATGTTCTAAACTGTCAGAATCAGCTTTCTTTACATTTGTTTATAGACTCAAAAGAGCCCACCTCAGAGTGGTCTTGCCATACAATGTAGGTCAATGGGGAGCATATTTCCCACCTTTGTTGTTACATCATGGCAAGGTAACTACACAACTCAAACCTCTACCAAAGTGGTCTTGCCCTTTAAGGTCCAACTAAAAGGATGGATCATGGACAATCAAATATCTGAACATTTTTAAATAGCCTTAAATAGTAGGCTTTTTTTTAGTTTTCTTGAGTGTCTTGTATTTTAGGTCAAAACTAGGTCAAACTTTCTGTTTGTACCCTTTTAGTAATGTTTATATGTGCTCTTTTTTTGTAATGTTGCTTGTTTTCTGTATGGGGACTACAGATGGAAATTAGCATTCTTGCTAAATCTGGTGTATTTACACAGCATTTTGTGTGTGGTGTTCGTTAATATGAGCTGTCCCGTCCAAATAAACGTATAAATAAATAAAGAACTTCTCAAAGAATCTATACCAGCTCAGAGCACGCTGTGAGCTTGTAGATGGGCTGTTTCCACTATTTATGTTTTTTGTAAGTATAAAGTTATTAAATAAAATATGTCATCTCTTTGAATATTCAAGTCATTTGTCATATCTGCCCTGTGTCACTTCAAAGCCTAAAGGGCAAACAGAAATCTAATTTGTCTTCAATGCCAAAAACTCAATTAAATCATTAATCACAATTATTTGCATGACATTTAATCATCAACTAAAATGTCATGATCATGACAACCCTACCTCTTTGCGTATGATTTCTTGGCACACTTTGTTGAAAGCGGCTGTAGCACCTGGCAGTTCAAGCAGTCGTCTGAATGCAGAAACATATAATCCGCGTTTTAAATGGGTAATCGCTTGGTTGACTTTCCCCACCTTCTTCTTGGGCGCTGGAGATGGACCATCTGATGTGGACACTGGACAGACAACATGAATGGCGTTAAGGGAGGGGAAAATCTCGTCTTATATAATGGAAAATTGTATTCAAATCCTTTAAAAGTCATTTGTATGGCTGGTAAATTCCTAATGCATTTATTTTGGGCTGAAATCTTTGGTTTATATCCTGGCTCATGAGACTACCGGTAATCTAGTGGACAATTAAAAAACTTCACCTCTTAACTGTCTTAAGCCCTAGTACATACTTGGTCGTACGTCAAATAGATTGACACTCATACAACACGCTGTGAGCTTGTCAATCTGCTATTTTTGAAAATAAGAATACTAAAATAATAAGGACTTCAGTCAAGGGTTTATGTTTTTAAGTAGACTGACCAAAAAGGCACATACATTGTTACTGTAATCCGTTATTTCCTTGCAGAAAATGATCATATTAATAAAAATAGTTAATTAATATATTTATATATAAATAAATTATATATATATATATATATATATATATATATATATTTCTTTCCTCTTTATTATTAATAATAATAACCTGATTTCGTGTTTGTAGAGTCATGATCCATCCTCATTTTTTTGCAAGGCAGAGGGTATTTTTTCATAGAAAAACCGGTCCAGGTGCGCTTATTTTTCATTGGCTTTGTTTTTGAATGTACCCACTTCTGGCATGGATTTGTACATATAAACTCCTCCGGTGAAAGATGGGGCAACAGTACTCGCGCAGTCTTCAAATCAACCAGCTTAGATATTTGTATTCTTGCCAGGGATTTGTGTGCGTCGTATTTGAGTTCTTTTTTGCAGAGACTGCATCTAATGATCTTAGAACCGGACCCCTTCGCACTCTGTTCGGACGCAGATGGCCCCTCCGCGCTCTGTTCGGACGTAGATAGCCCCTCCGCGCTCTGTTCGGACTTAGATGACATGTCGTTGTTGCCAGAATCTTTCACATTCCAATTGGTGGGAAGCACGGTAGGCACGGTCCAGGTGCGCTTATATTTGTATTTACCGCATGGCTTTGTTTTCGAATATACCCACTTTTGGCACGGATCTCTACATATAAACTCCTCCGGTGAAAGATGGGGCAACAGTACTTGCGCAGTCTGCAAATCAACCAGCTTAGATATTCTTATTCTCGCCAGGGATTTGTGTGCGTCGTATTTGAGTTCTTTTTTGCAGAGACTGCATCTAATGATCTTAGAACCAGACCCCTTCGCACTCTGTTCGGACGTAGATGGCCCCTCCGCACTCTGTTCGGACGTAGATGGCCCCTCCACACTCTGTTCAGACGTAGATGGCCCCTCCGCACTCTCTTCGGACGTAGATGGCCCCTCCGCACTCTGTTCAGACTTAGATGACATGTCGTTGTTGCCAGAATCTTTCACGTTCCAATCGGTAGGTAGCAGAGTAGGCACGGTACAGGTGCGCCTATTTTTGTTTTTAGTGCATGGCATTGTTTTTGAATGTACCCACTTTTGGCACGGATCTCTACATATAAACTCCTCCGGTGAAAGATGGGGCAACAGTACTTGCGCAGTCCGCAAATCAACCAGCTTAGATATTCTTATTCTCGCCAGGGATTTGTGTGCGTCGTATTTGAGTTCTTTTTTGCAGAGACTGCATCTAATAATCTTGGAACCGGACCCCTCCGCACTCTGATTGGATGTAGATGGCATGCCGTTGTTGTTGGCAGAAGCTTTCACGTTCCAATTGGTCGGTAGCTGGGACCTGGGAACGACTATGTATGTCGTTGTATGTGGTACCTTGATAGTCCCTTTCACGTTCAGTTTAGAAGTAGATGTTGCCTTGACAGAACTTCCCTTTTCCTCCTTTGATATTTTCTTGAGAGAACCTGCCAATTTCAACATAGAAACAGAATATGGTCCGACGACAGTATCTCTGTTCATGTTTGGTCTTTTTGGACTCTTTGAACCCTCCGTGCTCTGCTTAGATGTAGGTGCAGGAGGCAGCGATGGAACCCCACCACCACCCACAGTACCCTTTGCCTCGTCTCGTTTAGATGGAGGTGGTGTACTGTCGACAGAAGAAGAGCCCCTACCGGCCCATGTGCCGTCCTTGACGCACTCTGTGCATAAAAGGTCAGACGGCTTAAGATGAGGGAACAGTATTTTCGCAGTATGCGCGTCGACGAGTGCTGATACTCTCACTTTGCCCTCTTTCTCGTTGTAGTTGAGCCCCGCTTTGCAGTTGATGCAGCGTTCCAGGTCAGAAACGGAACCCAAGTCCATGTTCTGCTCAGAAGTAGATGCTGTGCTGTCGACACAATCCTCCTCCATGTTTTGTTCAGAAGTAGATGCTATGTTGACAGAAACCTCCACCTTTTGTTCAGAAGTAGATGGCATGTTGTTGCCACAATCCTCCTCCATGTCCTGTTCAGATAAGAATAAGATAAGAGAAGACCTTTATTGATCCCGCTGGGGAAATTCAGGCGCCAAAGACGGTACAGCAGTTAAAATAAAATATACACATACCACGATACCAGTGGTGTGTTCTACTGTGTTATGCAGATTATTTGGGGAAAAGCGTATACAGTCTAATAACCATTTCATCCATTGAAAACGCACTAGCGTATCGGCATGTCGTGCAGGGAATAATTATCTTATTTTAGTAGTGTATACTTTGTTGATGACTTTTGATGCAGTAAATGGTATATTTCTTGTTTAAAAAAAATGTTGTGTTAAAAAGGTCTTAAAAAGCCCTTAAATTGTCACTTTACTGTCAACTGTCAAATCATGTGGGGACCCCCCTGAGGGTCCCGACCCACAGGTTGAGAACCACTGTGTTACAACATGTGCACTGTAGTGCACATTTTTCAAAAGACGGTAAAAGGTGGCATGGCCATGTCCACAACATGATACATTCTTGGAAAGCTATGGTTGTCCTCTGTAAAATGTTTTATTGCTGGCTCAAGAGGATATATAAATAAGATTAGCCTTGATATACATAACTGTCATATTATATGACAGTCCTGGATGATTTTCAAAATAGTATTTGCATTTTCTCCCGTTTTCGTCCGTGCATCTACAAAAACGTTCATATTTCAAATATAAAGTGCTTAACCCATGGTCACGGATGTAACAATGATGTACGGGCCCTCAGAAGTACCCGTATCTTCTGTATTGTTCAATAAAAAGCATTTTAATCCGATTGGTGGCCATTTTCTACGTACGCTTATAACTGCGTGACTATCGGTTGGGAGGTGTATTGCACTCTGAATAACTGTGAGAAAATGTTCGCCGATCAGATTAATGCTCATTTTTACAATACGGAGGAAGACACGGGTACTTCTGAGGGCCCGTACGTACATAATTGTAACATCCGTGGCCATGGGGTCGAATCTGAACGTTTATGTAGATGTACATAGCCCCGTATGGAACCTCAACTCTCCACGATAGCTCCGAGATGAGGTCCCGCTATCTCGGGACCCGACAGAGGTAGAGTCCGTCCAAATGCAGTGAAGATCACCCTTTTCGCAACATCGTATCCAAAAAGTAAAGGTATTCCGAGACACCTACAGATGTTTGCAATTTCACTGGAGAGCCAAATTTAACCAAACGGTTTGGAAAAAAACGTTTAAATCGCTTATTTAGTCAGCCTGTGCCATATTTTCCCATTGAAGTCGAATCGGGAGCAGTACTGGCACCTGCCGTAGGGGGTTGTTCCGGGTTGAACGGGGAAAACATGGCACAGGCTGAGTAAAAAGTGTTTAAAACGGGTGTTTCAACCCCGTTGGTTAAATTTTACTTTCCGGTAAAATTGCAAACATCTTTAGATGTCTCGGACAACCTTTACTTTTTGGATACGATGCTGCAAAAAATGTATTTTTCACTGCGTTTGCTGGGACCCCAGACAGAAGGACCTCATCTCGGAGCTTTCGTGGAGAGTGAGATTCCAGAGGGGTCTTGACAAACCTCCATGTTCTGATCAGAAGTCGACGCCATGTCGTTGGCAGAACCCTCCGTGTTCTCTTCAGCAGGTGGAATGTTGACACAATCCTCCTCCTCCATGTTCTGTGTATTAGTAGGCGACGATGATAATATTGGCACAGGCTGCACAGTATATTATGTTTGCAGCTTAATTAGGAGAAAACGTTTTAGTTTTTTTTTTCCAACAAGACGTTCAACCGCCAAGCAAAGCTGATAATAACCGCCAACCAGTGTTGCCATGTTTTGTGAAACAGAAATAAGCAACAAGGTCGAGGTAAAGAAGCCTAAAAGAAGGAACTTAGGCCACATGAGCACTTTAAACCTATACGTACAAGCTCACAACGCTATCCGCTATTTTCAAAAGCTCTTGCAATAAAATGTGGAATATATTTTAAACATTCTAACAACACACAAAACATTTTCATGAAAATATTTGAGAACCAACTAATAATTAAAACATTCGGAAGCAAGGCAAGCCTAAATAAGGAAGTACACGTCAGAAACAAGGGCAACAAAAACACAACGCGCAACTACCAATTTTTACAAGCAACTTAACAGAAAGAATAGCCCAACGTCGCTTATAATAAGCGGACATGGCAACCCTGCCACCAACTTTCTGGTGGTCCTGTTAGACCACGCGTCGCTTCCTTATGACGTCACGTAAATGAGTTGCCGTCGGGCAAAAAATCTCGTGTCTCCGTATTTTAAACCTTTGTGTTCTCGTAAATTAATGTCGTGAGCTTCTATATTAATAGCCAATATAGAAGCTCACGACTTGAGCATTACCATCAAGCACCTTGTCAAATATAAAGGTTTAGTATAATAAAAGAAGACAAAGTAAGAATCCTTTAAATTAGTACGTCTATGTCTTGTTTTATCCACAAGATGGCGCAATTAGTACATAAAACGGAGCACCCATCTAACAGGACAACAACTGAAATGTCAGGCATAATGAAATCCCTGATTTCATCACTTGTACAGTGTTTGTAGCTTTTAGTCTATGATCTGTCCAATACAGAGAAACAATACATTACAATGACATAATTACAATTTAGGCATTTGCAAATGGCTAAATTGTAAATTGTAATCTTGGTCAGATAACTAACTTGGTCAGATAATGACATCCATATTGTAGGCTTTAAAGCCCTACAATTAGCCTATGGTAATGGTACCTAAGTCAGTTTGTTCAAAAGTCAGTTCTTTTGGGGAATGTTTTAATCTTTTATAGGAGAGACAGAAAGAGAATAAATGTGGAGAGTAGATGGTCCAGCCTGCCAAGAATCAAACAGTAGGCTACAGATCAGCTGCTAGTCCATGTGGACTAGCTCAGTAGATAGGGTCTGGAGACGCCCAGGGGTCCTTGTGGGGGCTCAAACTTCTCCATGAAATCCATGCAAGCTAAATTACTTAATATAGCATCAAAATCCATTTAACCACTTCAGCCCTATATACTGTGCTCGGCTATTTGAAAGTAACCCGCTTTTAGATCGGCCTCTTTCAAAAACAAACATTTTCTTTTGTGTAACATTTTATCTTGTATGGGGTCCCTGGATCAAAATATTTTCATATGGGGGTCCGTGGCCAAACACATTTTTAGTTGGGGGTCCTTCAAAAGGGAATCTCCCATGATAAAATCAAAGAAAGATGTCCCGCACACTGTCTGGGGAAAAAAAAAACACTTTGCCCGAAAAGGAAATGATCCGTTGTGGTCATCGTGCGCAGTGTAATAACGAATACAAGACAGGTGGGCACTAGGGACATCTGGGCACCATATTTTTTAGATGACTAGGCACCTGGAGAGGTGGGCACCAGGACAACTGGGGACATGAGGGCACCTGGACGAGTGGGCACTTGGGTGGATATAACTGGGCACCTGTACGAGTGTGTTTTTTTTTTACTTTACATAGCAATGCAGCTTTGTTGTTGGTAAGTGATATTTAACCCACTGTTCTTTAAACCCCCAAACACAACACAACGAGGTCAAAGAGAGAGAGAGAGAGAAAAAGTGATAGAGACAGACAGAGACACACAGCAGTTGTTCCCCAGCGCTTTCAAGGCTACCAGCAGCCACCAATTACTGTGGAAATCACAGAAAATTATGGATTTCACTGACCACACTGTCAACTTAGTTTCAAAGATGGCTATAGTGATTAACCATTAGGCTAAATATTAAGGCTAAAAGCATCAGTATAAGTGGCGAGCATTATCGAACGGAGCAGCAATGCTCACACATTCAGCCTCATTCGTTAAATGCATGTTCCAGGGAGCATGAATTTGCTTGCCAAAAGGCATATGGCAAAATGCTCATTCTACTTTGAGATAACTTGTGTGTGCAAGTGTACAGTTTGACTTTCCAAAAAGGTGGTGGTTGAGGAAAGGCCATGGGGGACAAAAAAAAAAGTGTAAAGGTGGTGAATGGACAGAGAGGGGCCGACTTAGCCATCCATAGAGTGCTAGTTGGGCTAAAACACTGGATGAGTCAAATACATTCCATCACTTACTTTTTGTTGTCTTTTAATATGAAGCAAATTGAGCTTACATTGTATGAAATTGTGCTATACAAATAAACTTGACTTTACATAAGAATGAATACACTCTCCAAAACTATATGCGAGGTGAACAGTGGTACTTATTTTCATTTGTATTGGACGATCCCTCATGATTGTAGGTCCATGTCCTGTGCGAGATTCCTCATCGTCTTCCCCATCTTCTTGGGGGCTTTGATTTTCTGTGGGTAAGTAAACTTCTCAAAGCCCTGGTGTGCTCTCCCAGGAATGTACCTGAAGAGATGGTCCTTCTTATACTCAGCCACAAACTTAGCGATGTCAGCTTGTCTTCTTGTCTTGTAGACGTGTGATGATGCCAGGGATGTTGTGAGGTGGCTGCCGTTCCCTGCTCCTAGCGTGATGAGAAGCCGATTCGCCTCACTTCCAAGTGCTCCTGCCATCATTCCACAGAGCTCCATCCTTTCATTGGTGTAGTGGTCGCTCACACGTCCCAAGGACTCTACAAAATACAGAATTACAGTTCAGCTGTGGTGAAAAAGTACTCGAATATTTTACTTAAGTAAAAATATTAATACAACATTGTAAAAAATACTCTGTTACAAGCAAAATTGACTTGAGTAAAAGTACTAAAGTATCGGCATCAAAATGTACTTAAAGCACCAAAAGTAAAAGTAATCAATATGTAATATGTCCCATTTCACGTGAGCTTGTAGATTGGCTGAAAGTGGTTAATGTAGGTTTTGTAATAATAATAAAAACCTACAAAGTAACTAGTAGGTGAAGATTTCAAATAATTGTAGTGGAGTAAAAAGTACAATATTTGCCTCTGAGATGTAGAGGAGTAGAAGTAAAAGTATTTAAAATTGGATATACTCCAGTAAAGTAAAGAATACCTCAAATTGTACTTAGGTACAATACTTGAGTAAATGTACTTTACACCACTGCAGCTCAGTATGTCATATCAGGGTCTGAACCTCAAAGGAACCTTGAAGTTGTACAGTACTAATGGGGCCTCTGTGAAAATGTATTCTACTTTAATTTCACCAACCATTGCAAAGCTTCCATATGATTGACTATTGTGATCATATGATGCCCTTTCTCCACTATTTACTCTTAATTCCAGACAGTTTCTTAATTCTGGAATAGATGTTTTTAACAATAAAGAGCTTCAAACCATAGCTGTGTCCGAAATCATTCCCTACTGCCTATATATAGACTTAATATAGTTACAGCATTTTAAAGTAGCGTTGGAAAGTATAGTATCATTGTTATACCCTACATAGTGGACTCATTTTATCCCTCAGTGCACCGTGAAATCTAGGGTACAGACGATGGTCACTAACTAAGCTCTACCAATCCCACAATGCATTGGCAGGTTCGGCTGGAAGGAAACGATGGCGGTGCCTGTCACAGAAGAACGAGAGCGAGGGAGAGAGAACCTGTCGTACAATAATAATATATAGACTTTTATTTATTTATTTATTTTATCGATGAGTTCACTTTATAGTCCTCTACATCCGACTTACTATATAGGCAGTAGCGTATGAGTGGCTGAATTCGGACACAACCAATGTCTTAGTAAACAAGGGTTTGTGTCATAATGCAAAGCCTTGACATGATCAGGATGAGAACTATGTCAAGTTTGTCACTCTACAAATGACATACCGTAACTGTGAAATGATTTAGCAAATATAAGTTCAGTAACATACCTTTGAATTCGATATTCATGAATTCATTGACTAAATCCAAGCTGATGTTGCATCCAGGTTTTCCTTCAAGGTTTGCCACACGGTTCCACTTCATGTCGTGTCTAATGTGCTCTGGATAGAATCCTTCGATCCCTATTGAAACAAGATACACTTGATTAATGACATTGATATAACAGTGATATAATGTCCATGGCAACACATTACATTTTATAAGTCCTACCGGTGAGCATTCGATGGCAGGTGGTAAAACCCTTGAGGTGTTTTCTAGCCCAGAACAAAACCATGTCCATTTTCCAGAAGTCTGTCATGGCTTCTCCATCGCCCTCTTTGATAGCATCTCGTCTTGCCATGTTATAAAGCCCCTCCCACACAAGAGCCTTTGTGTAGTTGAGCACATGGTCGTCTGTATCGGACGCAATGAAGCACATCTCTGAACAGTACCATGTAGCTGTAATGGGGAAAGAAACAGTATCAAGCATTTTGTAAAGCACATTTTATTTTAAATGCCGTAGGAATGTATCGTCGGTTTTGGACATAGCGACGATATATTTGTTAGATTTAACTGGTTAGCAGTTTTGTAGTGAAGTCAATTAACCAAAAGTCCAAGTCCCTCTATCACCAGTCTAAAACTCTTGTTTGCGACAGAGTAGCTTATGCTGTATAGTGCTCAAATATATCGTGGGACTCTTAATTCACACTTTGTCCCCTTCTACTTCTACTGGTGATCATTATCAGATCATTTACTTCAGGTAACTCTAGTTTTAGTCTATTTTTTGTACACGATAACTTAAGTTTTACATGCATTCTTTTACTTTTTAATTCATAAAAGTCAAAGTTCTCAAGTCCCGGTCATAAAACCTCCAGGTCTGAAGTCATAGATGGTCGAGTCAAAATCAAGTTACAAGTCACAGATTATTCTAGTCTACGAGTCTAGGAGGTCAACACTACAGGACATTGGAAAGGACAACAAGTTATTTCTTACACTCCTCAGAGTCAGCATTGCCTTGTTCTGACGGACTCAGACAGTCCTTGTGGTACCACTCATGTCTTCTGCACTGGTCCATGAGTGCACACTGTACCATCTGTCCCCCTCGTTGCTCTTTACAGTGACAGTATATGTAGGTGCCATCTCCTTGACATGCTGGGCTGCAGAACCAATCCTGAGTGACAGTCGGATCGATTGTTGGGTCTATCGGCGCACAGCCTTCATGGAACCACACACCTCCACAAAGGTTGCTGCAGCACTGCACTAATTTTTCACCATTCTTTTCTAAAATGAAGTAGACAGAGATTGAATTATGATATACAATCGCTCAACTATCTGACATATAAGGCAAAACAAGTTTATTTGTATAGCACTTTACATTCACAAAAGCAGTCAAAGGACAAGTGTCAAAGTGGCCAAAATCCAGACGGGAACTTAGCAAAGTAATTGTAAGTTACTAAGCTGTTTGTTGTTGTTTAATAAACGGTATGTCTGTAGCCAGTGCCGCTTTAGACTCCACAGGGGCTCTACGCAGGATACGGGACACATGCACGCGCGATTCGGTTTTCCCGCGGATAGTTACTTTTTTGGTTACTTTATTTCGGTTTTAGGGTGACAAGCAGCGCTGCGCAGCCTGCGCTGATGTGAACGCAGTAATGCACGTTATTTTCTGCTGAAGGGAGGGGGCGGAGATGGGGCTCCTTTGATCGGCAGGTAGGCGGGGCCCCACGCAACCTGCGTAGTGTGCGTGTAGGGAGAAGCGGCCCTGTCTGTAGCACCTGAAGACTTTTTTTTCTTATTTGCCTACCTTCTCCACAGAAACAGACTTCTTTCCTCTCTACTTCAGAGAAACTTGCAGTGGCAGCAGCAGTATTTATGTCTTCTTGAGGTGGTGGCATCCACACCAAGTCCACCAGTCTGTGTGAGAGTCCACTAAGCCACTCCATTTGGGCCTGAGCGTCTGTGGGGAAGTCTGAAGGCTGCTGATCAACAGCGTCAAGGTTGCACTCGGTAGCAGCGTATAAAGTGATGTAAGCGGAAGTCACAAACTTGGTAGGAAAAGAAAACAAAAAAGAAACATTAGTTTTTGGTTTAGGTGATATGTATTGCAGAACATGCATGGAAACATTGTATAAGTATGAGGAAAGTTAATGCAATGCACATTTTCGGAATATTACCGTGATGAAATCCACACCCCAGACATGTAGGATTGTTTCCTTGACCTTTCCGTCAATACTCAGGCCTCTCACTGAAAACACTGATTTGAGCTGGGACAGAGATCCTCGAGCCTCAAGGCTCTTCTCACTGCACAGCATTTGCATAATGTCCTGTGGTTCAAGAGATGATGATAAATATAATTGCCAAAACTAGACAACTTTTTTTTCTTTTGTGTACCCACAATGAATGAATGAATCTCAAATGAATCTGTTAAGACAATTAATCCTCCCTTCTGTGTCGCCACTGCCGTTTTTTAACCTACTGGCTCACCTGCCAGTGAGGAGCCCCCACAGGGAGGACGTTGCACCTCTGACAGACGCCGCCCCAGCCCATAGTAGCCACCTCTGACAGACGCCGCCCCAGCCCATAGCAGCCACTAACACAGTAGTCTCGCGTCACCAGACTGTTGCCTCCCACAATTTACAAATGTTTCCGGCATACAGTCTGGGACTCGGAAGCTCTAAAAATGCTTAAGGGGAAAGCGGAAGCCCCTCCCCTACCCACTTCCGTTTTAGCATTGTGCAATGGCGCAAAGGAGTCCGACTGGAATCAAAACAAAAAGTGTTAAATAATATAAATATGATATATGTATGAATATATATACAAATATATATATGTATCATATATGATACATATATGAATATAATGATAAACAATCCTCGCACAAATAACATGAATCTACCTATGACTCCCTATGCTTCCGCCTCGGTTCTGTTTCCACTGGGACTACAGGTCCGCGGGCACCGCGTCGTGATTGGTCGAATGTTTTTCCGGTCTGAGTAGCTTCCGTTAAGCAGCTTTCGGGAAGTGGAGTTCCAGACTCTATATAGCATTCAGAGATTGTGGAATAGTTGTCTGGTGACGCGAGACTACTAACACAGCAACCTAACACATCACCCTCCCAGACCGGCTTCCCACCCATGGACAATTTTGTATTTGTATAGATGCCACAGTATGATTGGAAAACCAGTCAGACTGAAAAAGGTGCAGTCGTTTTCAGCGACGGAGGCGCGCCGTCTGAAGGTAACTTGAGCCACAAGAGGCACCGCCGAGCAAGCTCAGGCGAGCGAGACGCCGTGCCGACCGTTGCGAAGTCACCTTCAATCCGAGTTATGCCCCGATAGGGACAGAATCGTAAATCATCGTCCCTCCCTTCCCAGTCTCGGTATCTCAGAGACGTCATTTATTTTTTTGTCGGAGAGCCCCGCCCCGCCTTAGGGGAGGTGAACTTGAAGAAAGCGAGCACTCCTTTTCCAATCTGACTGATTTTTCAATCTGACTGTGACATATACACTCGGCCAAGCAGGATGCACCGTGGTGGATTCAAACCCCTAGACTTCATGGTTGGTGGTGCACAGGTACTTAACCACCCGAGGGCCCTCGTTATTAGATAAGTTATGTGATGGCTAATCAATTCTTCATCATACATTTATACAAATCAAACCTGTAGTTTGTCACCTGGTAACAAAGGGATTCCTTGTGATATTCTGGTGGTGCGTCCACAAGCCCTTCAAATCTCTGTTCGGCTGTTGATTCATTGGGCTCCTCCGTCGTGTCAATGTTTAGGCCGTCTGAACAGCACAATACTTTGTGGGGTTTCTCCAACAATGTTGGAACATATTCAATAAGGCCGTCCATTATCTCAGTATCTCCTTCTGTTGTGCTCGAGTCCACAGGGACTGCACCAAGATTGACCTGTAAAAACAAACAAAACAAAAAACGGCCCATTAGAGAAATGTAAAGGCATAGTTCTTTTGGGGGGAATTTCATTATCTTTAGCCTCGCTAGTCTAAAGAGGGCCGGGTATGTCAGCTGGTAGGTGGCATCAGTCCATCCATATGTACCCCGGGTTCTATGTTCCTCGCTTATGTTAGGGTTAGTGAGTGCAAGTGGGTTGTAAGCGGGGAGCATAGAACCCAGGAAACATAGATATGCTCCCAGTCCAACAATTTGGTCCCACACAACATACGGCATCTAAAGAAATATAGGCTGGATTTCCATGGGATTTGCCGTGTTAGTAATGCGAGTGATTGTACATTTGTACGTGCCGACTTACAACATTGCTCTTCTCCTTCATCTGCTTGGAGTATAAGTGGGGAATGTGCCATACAACCTTGCTTCTCAATCCTTCCAGGGCTGTGAGGTTGTCAACAATTATGCGCATCACAATTGTCTTCATGCGCTGCCGCAGTGCCTCATATGTCTAACATAAAAAAGAAAGAAAGTATATTTATTTTGTTGACAGCAGGCTGGTGGTCATGTATATGTTTTCTATAAAGGATGTGTACCTGTTTGGATGGGAGGATGCTACCTGGGGACACCTCAACTGCCTTTTTCGGGGGACCTTGTAGAACGCTGAAAGGTATGCGGTTTCTATGGGCAAAGCGAAATGCCCAAATCGTGGGCTTGTTTCCTCCTAGACGTTCATGCTTGGCATGGGATGTTATCTGTTATGGGAAGACATGAGGTTTGATTGCTAGGGAAGAATTCATTCAACAAAACGGTAATAAACCAATATGACGAAAATGTTAAAGTAATACCTTGACTCTGTCCCAATTAAGAGAGTAGGCTGGAACTCGATTGGCTAGACATTTGTATGCAATTGTCCTCTTTGATATCTTTAGTTCTTTCTAAACATAATGGAGATGAATGGACACGTGTTTAATGAAAACAATTATTCAATTTGAATCACACCATCAAGCTATATATACACATACATGAGAGAAAAGGTTAGTTTTATATGGCTACAACTCTTCTTTTTTCTTTTACAATGGGTATACATTTTTATAAGGTTTTATGGTCATATTGCCCCCCTATATACACTCACCTCAATCTGTCCTTTCCACAGCTTAACCTCTTTATCGTGGTCATCTTGGAGTCTGACTATGTGTTTCATTGAGGACCCTCTGGACAGGGAGACGCCAAGGCTATTCATGATCTTGAACATCTTTTGAGGACAACCTTCCCTCCACATCTCAACACCAATAAGAGACTGGACAAATGTATGTCTTTGGCTGCTGCCGGTGAATAAAACGATAGACACGGCCATTGCAATCCTCTTATCCACCAGCTGTTGAGCTTCCTCTTCCGTCATGAACCTACACTCCAACATTAAAATACATAGTTAGCTTCATGTTCTTTTTATAAAGTACCAACTGGTGATTATTAGAAAGACATCAATCTCAAAAGTTAGTGCCATGTTCTTTTACAGTATACTGACGTGATTATTAGAACTTTTCTTTTTACAGTGGAAGTGAAATACTATTGGACTCTTGCTTTTTAACATAATACAATTAAAATGTATAGTAAAATTGTGAAATAAATCTCCCCCACTAGTGATCAAGATTGTATCTGTCAGATTTTTCAAATTCCATTCCCGTTGGCTACCAATTGGTTTTGCAAAAAATGACACGCATCATATCCTTTTCTCCAGTTAATATTTATGACTAGAATGTGAAGAAAACAAATAGTTGTTTGTTACTAAAGGCTGGCAGTAGTAGTTGTTAGGTTGGTAGGTATGTGTTCAGAGTGCAGTTATAGGGAGATACAGAACTGTCATTGAGCCAATCAAAATGCAAGGTATAATAACTAGAATTATTCTATATACTATTTTTTTGGGGGGAGTTTCTTAACTTTTCCCATGTTCATAAGTTGGAAGCGGTTCACTCCAAGGCCAGGGCAGCAGGGTTATGAGTCATTGCTTTGCCTTGTGGCCTAAGTATTCTGCTTTACAAGTATAAAGTTTTTACTTTAACCTGAAAAAGACTGCAAGGTCGAAACATTGTTAAGTTTGTAATATAATAAGTACGTTTGGAATAGTTGGAAAAGTTGGAGCATCTTAAAATTGATTTGCGAGCCCTTGCTTGTGAAATATACAAATCTAAAATCATGTCATTAAAAGTGTTACACACCTCCGTGGTCGTTCTTTAGTATTGCCAACCCCATATTGTCCTGTGATTTTCTTTGCCTGTGGGAACATCGACCGCAGGCAAGTAAGAGTCAAAGGTGCCTTTTCCTCAACCCATTCATTTGTCTTCTTCCAAGAAAATGAGGCCTGATTTTCGGGTGTGAGTTGCTTCCTGAAAGGTCCCTCCTGATCTCTGTTCATCTTAATATGCTGTAAACAATATTTAAAACAATCATCAATACATTCATACAGCTTTCTTTTAAGATAATGACATAATTTCAATCTAAAGATGAATATTTTGGGGGACAGTATCTACAGGGATTAACAGGGACAGGGATTTTTAACAATGAATTTTTAAAACTTTTCCAAAGTATTTTACCCCTTTTCCAGGCCTATAGCAATCATGTGGTGCAAAACAAGGCTCTTACACCAGTGTACTATCAATGCCCCAATTCTACAAGCTAACAACGTATCATGGTGCAACGTGTAGTTGCAATTTGTAGATCTATTATTTTCGTCACATGACATTCCGTACACATTAGGCCGCAATCAAGCAGCTCGTGCAGCAGCACATTTTAAAACGTTAATTAATGAATATTATTATGAATTATTTCAGGTATGTTAGACATGTTCTGGGGCCAAAATAATGTATGTCCAAATATTTTCCAAAACATTTGATTCATTCCAAAACTTTTCCAGGACTGGAAAAGTTTTTCTAATTTCAAAATATTTCTAGGAATTTTATGACCATGGCACCCTTATTTTTCACTTACCCACAAAAATGTCCAAATGATTTGAAAAATAGCTGATGCACAAGCACACTCTTCACAGTGCAATGCATACAGTGTGTCATGTGATCGGCTTTAAAACATTTTAAATGTATTTCTCTCTAATAAACCTGGTCTAATAAGGTATAGACCAGATCAGAATGTTTGAATCTTTGTAAACGAATGTGTATTTTTGGGTAGAATGTCTATGGATATCCATCTACACAATATCAAGTTAAGTGTCCAGAGCATTAGCTAGTTTGAATTTTGGTTATAGTAATACTGTGACAAATTAAATGCTCCTTTACGGGACTTAAAAGGCCACACACGGGCATCAGTACAAGGGCCGTCACCAGAGGGGATTGTGAGGTGCAGTCTAGACTCTAACATAGTGTCCATCCTACATCTTTTAGGGCAAGACCACTTTGATAGAGGTTTGGTTGTGTAGTGACCTTGCCATGATGTAACAACAAAGGTGGGCAAGAAAACAATAATCATTTCTCCATTGACTAGAAATTGATCATTTAAGATATGTCTGATTCTGACAGTATAGTTCACCAAAACCAGTACTATTAGTTCTTTTTAATAAAAAAGATTAACTTCCTATTGATTTTGTTATTTCAATTAGGAAGAAAACCCAACTGGATCCGTGGATCTCGATCCGGATCTTCAAATAGCAAAATCAACAGGAAGTTGGATTTTTTTTAAATAAAAAAATGGGTTTATTGATGTTCTATAGCTATACTGTCAGAATCAGCTTTGTTTACGGGCTCAAAAGAGCCCGCCTCAGAGTGGTCTCAATGTAAGTCAATGGGGAGCATATTTCCCACCTTTGTTGTTACATCATAGCAACTCAAACCTCCACCAAAGTGGTCTTGCCCTTTAAAGTCCAACTATAAGGATGGATCATGGACAATCAAACATCTTTAACATTTTTAAATAGGCTTAAATAGTAGGCTTTTTAGCCGCCAGCTGAAAGCGCGGCTCTGTATTCACTCTGACTCTGACCCGACAGATTTCCGACATGTATTCAACACTTTTTTTGCTATTGGCTGTCCTGGCTGTCCTTCACTACTTCACAGCCAATGGGGAGACACTACTTTAAAGCCAATGGACGGCCGTCCTAGCCAATGGACGGCTGTCGTTTACAGCACCCGCCTCCCCTCGCAGCACCGCGGCACAGGCGCGCCGGGCAGTTGTCCTCCCACCCCCCCTTACCTCTGACTGCAAAGGTCTAATAGCGGCCAAACAACGGATGCACGCTTATACAGTACTTGAGTAAATGTACTTAGTTACTTAGAACATTTATTTTTCGACGACTTCACATCGCCCGTCCCCGCAGGGAAGGGGGTTCCCTGGCTCAAAACAGATGTGGGGGGGGGGGGGCTGTTGACAAATACATATTAATCTGGGGGTCCATGAACATGTTTGAGCACGCGAGTTTTCCTTTCGCCTCCGAGGCACCCAAACCAGTAGAGAGTAGAGACGCGAAAGGAGTTGGGGAGAGCCTGGCTGTGTTGTTGACTGACAACGGGTGCATTTCTCCTTTCCGACATGTCGCCTTTCCGCCGTTGACTAACCCTATACCTAACCCTAACCCTAACCGCACGCGGAAGCCACTAGTCGGAGTGGTGAGATGTCGGAATGGAAGGAGCACCCCACTGGCAACAGATGCACGCTTTTATGCGAAACAACAACAATACAACCTGGCGCAACAGTTGCGTGCATTAGCGCAAGATGAGCACAAAGGAAACGTGTGTTTCAATCACCGTCTCACAGAGTACTCACACACGCGCATACTGTCTGAAATACTCTGAAAACAGCCGATCTACAAGCTCACAATCATTGTACTTTACTGGAGTAAATGTACTTAGTTACTTTACACCCCTAACAGACGAACATACGTGTTGAGGCTCCGAAAAACTCAACGAGCCACAACTCACTATCTCTCGCCCCTAAACACGGTCGCCCCTGATCGCAACGGTCTGGGGTGAGCGACCAGTGCCGTTCTGCCTCGCCCCTAAACACGGTCGCCCCGGATCGCAAAGAACGGTCTGGAGTGAGTGATCTGCTCTGCCCTTCAGTGCATATTTGCATGCACATAATGATATTGTTGTTGTGGTTAAGTTGAAATAAGTTGCACAAGTTGTAACAATAGTGCTGTATCCTTACTTTGTCGCAGTAATCAATTCATTACAATATATGTACAATGACTGACAGAATATATATATATATATATATATATATATATATATATATATATATATATATATATATATATATATATATACATATTCCAAATATTATTTAACTTTTTCTTTTCAAGATATTTTTGCAAATAGCCGATCTACAAGCTCAAAAAGCGTCGTGCATGCAACACTTTGCGAGCATGTAGATCTGCTATTTTCAAATAGCCAATGTACTAGTCTGTGCTACTGCTCGTATGTATGTGTGTATGTGTATATATATATATATATATATATATATATATATATATATATATATATATATATATATATATATATATATATTCCAAATATTCTTTAACTTTTTCTTTTCAAGATCTTTTTGAAAATAGCCGATCTACAAGCTCAAAAAGCGTTGTGAATGCAACACTTTGCGCACATGTAGATATGCTATTTTCAAATAGCCAATGTACTAGTCTGTGCTACTGCTCATGTAGCCTAGTCGCTTCTTTTGGCTTTGTTTTCATAGAACTGACTGCTTATTTCACTCATGCAAGAGAGCCTAGTCAGCCTACGTGACACATAACATCACACTTTTGCGGATTCCCCTGTATTGCACGTTTAGATGGAGAAGCGAGGCTGCGCCATTTTCACCCTGAAAGGTGGTTTCACTTAGGATTAGGGTTGCACTTTACTTTCATAGCCTAAGCATAAGTAGGCTAGGCTAACTATTTTTGTTGCTGATACAAATTTAATTTACTTCTACTCAACTACATCTCAGAGGCAAATATTGTGCATTACATTATAAAACATACATTTAACACTTTAGCCCTATTTCACACCTACAAGTATAATACCTACTTGTAGATCTGCTATTTTCAAACATTTTAGTACTTTCACTTTTGGAACTTTACGTACATTTTCATACCAATACTATTGTACTTTCACACAAGTACATTGCGGCACACACACACACACACACACACACACACACACACACACACACACACACACACACACACACACACACACACACACACACACACACACACACACACACACACACACACACACACACACACACACACACACACACACACACACACACACACACACCCTTTATATTGGTAGCCAACCGATGAACCTCTCTGTTGAGTTATTTTGGTTGCATTGGAATGGCTGAGATTTCATTTTAAAGACCACTTTTACATTTTGTGCTGCAGATTGGGGCAAAAAAAGCCTGCCGCTGGCGGCTATATTATGACTTTAGTCATTTCTTGTTTAGTTATCTTGAGTGTCTTGTATTTTAGATCAAAACTAGTTTTTTTTTACTGTTTTTTCTCTTCTGTTTGTACCCTTTTAGTTATGTTTATATGTGCTCTTTTTTGTCCACTGTGTGCACATCAGTTTGTGTGTGGTGTTCATTAATATGCGCTGTCCCGTCCAAATAAACGTATAATAAACAAAAAACTTCTCAAAGCACCTAAACACCATATATCTATGGAAATAGCAGATCTACAAGCTCAGAACGCGTTGTGAGCTTGTAGATGGGCTGTTTCCACTACTAATGTTTTTTAAGGGTAAAAAGGTATTATGATGTATTTCTTTATTAGTTATTCTATTTATAGTGGCTCATAGGAATTTATAGACTACGTGACAACCAGGAATAGTTTGGTGACCACAGGAGAGACTGTTGACAGCCGGAATGTAGACGGTATCCCGGGAGCAGTGTGGGTTAGCGCCCCAGGCTGTGTCTTCCGTGAGGAAGAATCCCAACAAACCCGCGGTGAGCCCTTTAGGAGGGCCATTCCATTCCAGCGTACCGCAAGCGGAGCTAATACCATTAGACGGCCCAATCTAGTGATATCGGCCCAAGGAACCATCACGCCAGAAGGAAATGTTTGGTTCGGGATGGTACAGAGGATCTGGTACAGCGCTCAGGTCCTGGACCTGGTGAGACGAAGGAGGAGCCCGGCCAGGAGACAACCCACAGAGCCTAGTCCCTCCACGTGCCAGAGCCTCTCCCGAGTCCCGGCAGAGTACTTCCGGAGAAGCGGACTGAGTGGCCCTGTCTTTCCCTATAGGACTGACCGTGGGTGCTACTGGGACGTAAGTTGGGGCTTGATCAACCCTGGCTGGGTCACCTGGGCGAGGGTGTATGTTGTATGTTGCGAGACCCGAAACACCCTATGACCCCAGGCTACAACACTGATGATGCGTTCCAGTTGCATCCATGTGATGTATTTCTTTATTAGTTATTCTATTTATAGTGGCTCATAGGAATTTATAGACTACGTGACAACCAGGAATAGTTTGGTGACCACAGGAGAGACTGTTGACAGCCGGAATGTAGACGGTATCCCGGGAGCAGTGTGGGTTAGCGCCCCAGGCTGTGTCTTCCGTGAGGAAGAATCCCAACAAACCCGCGGTGAGCCCTTTAGGAGGGCCATTCCATTCCAGCGTACCGCAAGCGGAGCTAATACCATTAGACGGCCCAATCTAGTGATATCGGCCCAAGGAACCATCACGCCAGAAGGAAATGTTTGGTTCGGGATGGTACAGAGGATCTGGTACAGCGCTCAGGTCCTGGACCTGGTGAGACGAAGGAGGAGCCCGGCCAGGAGACAACCCACAGAGCCTAGTCCCTCCACGTGCCAGAGCCTCTCCCGAGTCCCGGCAGAGTACTTCCGGAGAAGCGGACTGAGTGGCCCTGTCTTTCCCTATAGGACTGACCGTGGGTGCTACTGGGACGTAAGTTGGGGCTTGATCAACCCTGGCTGGGTCACCTGGGCGAGGGTGTATGTTGTATGTTGCGAGACCCGAAACACCCTATGACCCCAGGCTACAACACTGATGATGCGTTCCAGTTGCATCCATGTGATGTATTTCTTTATTATTAAATGTCAGTCATTTCTTTGTATATTCAAGTCATTTGTCATATCTGCCCTGTGCAACTTCAAAGCCTAAAGGGCAAACAGAAATAAAATCGTCAACTAAAATGTCATGATGGCGACAACCCTACCTCTTTGCCTATGATTTCTTGGCACACTTTGCTGAAAGCGGCTGCAGCAGCTGGCAGTTCAAGCAGTCGTCTTATTGCAAGAACATATCGTCCGATTTTTAAATAGCGAATCGCTTGGTTGACTTTCCCCACCTTCTTCTTGGGCGCTGGAGATGGACCATCTGATGTGGATGACAGACAACATGAATGGCGTTAAGGGGGGGGGGGGGTGGAATCTTGTTTTATATACTAGAAATTGTATTCAAATCATTTAAAAGTAATTTGTATGGCTGGTAAATTCCAAATGCATAATGCATTTATTTTGGGCTGAATTCTTTGGTTTACATCCTGGCTCATGTGACTAATCTAGTAGACAATTATCTAGTAGAACAATATCTTTATTATTATTAATAGTAAAAAATAACCTGATTTCGTGTTTGTAGAGTCACGATCCATCCTCATTTTTTTGCAAGGCAGAGGGTATTTCTTTATAGAAAAACCGGTCCAGGTGCGCTTTTTATTTTTGTTTCTAGGCATTGGCTTTGTTTTTGAATATAACCACTTCTTGCACGGATTTCTACATATAAACTCCTCCGGTGAAAGATGGGGCAACAGTACTTGGGCAGTCTTCAAATCAACCAGCTTAGATATTCTTATTCTTGGCAGGGATTTGTGTGCGTCGTATTTGAGTTCTTTTTTGCAGAGACTGCATCTAATAATCTTAGAACCGGACCCCTCCGCACTCTGTTCGGGCGTAGATGGCCCCTCCGCACTCTGTTCAGACGTAGATGGCCCCTCCGCACTCTGTTCGGGCGTAGATGGCCCCTCCACACTCTGTTCAGACGTAGATGGCCCCTCCGCACACTGTTCAGACGTAGATGGCCCCTCCGCACTCTGTTCAGACGTAGATGACCCCTCCGCACTCTGTTTGGACGTAGATGGCATGTCGTTGTTGTTGGCAGCATCTTTCACGTTCCAATTGGTAGGTAGCATAGTACGCAGGTTCCTGGTGCGCTTATTTATGTGTCTAGCGCATGGCATTGTTTTCGAATGTACCCACTTTTGGCACGGATTTCTACATATAAACTCCTCCGGTGAAAGATGGGGCAACAGTACTTGCGCAGTCTTCAAATCAACCACCTTAGATATTCGTATTCTCGGCAGGGATTTGTGTGCGTCGGGTATGAGTTCTTTTTTGCAGAGACTGCAGCGTCGCACCGTCTCAGAACCGGACCCCTCCGCACTCTGTTCGGACGGACATGGCATGTCATTGTTGTTGGCAGAATCTTTCACGTTCCAATTGGTAGGTAGCACAGTAGGCAGCCTGGGAATGGCAACATATTGTAGAGAACCCTTCGTGTTTGGTTTAAAAGTAGGTGGTACCTTGACAGTCCCTTTCACGTTCGATTTAGAGGTAGACGATGCCTTGAAAGAAGCTCCCATGTCAGAACCAGAACCCAAGTCCATGTTCTGCTCAAAAGTAGATGCTGTGCTGTTGACACAATCCTCCTCCATGTTTTGTTCAGAAGTAGATGCTATGTTGACAGAAACCTCCATGTTTTGTTCAGAAGTAGATGGCATGTTGTTGCCACAATCCTCCTCCATGTTCTGTTCAGATAAGATAAGAATAAGATAAGATCTTTACAGATCCCGCTGGGGAAATTCAGGCGCCAAAGACAGTACAGCAGTTAAAATAAAATATACACACACACAAACACACAGCAATTATTTTTGTTCACTGTAGTAGTGCACAGTTTTTGCTTAATTCCTCTAATATTATACATGTGACTATGACTCCTGAATGATGTTCCTTACAGAGGACAAGCTTTCCGTATTCTACATCATGTGTGAGTGAGGGACTGGGGTGGTTCTCAACCTTTTCAGGCCGTGACCCCCCAAAAGAATCATTTAAACTGGGGACACCCGACCCTGACAGGCACTTGCAATTGTAAGGGTTGAGGCTTTACGTTGCGAGGCATCTTGAGCTTGTAGATCGGCTATTTTTGCATCTTTTTATATTATTTGACAATTGTTTAACCAGTTTTTATATTGTATACTTTGTTGATGACTTTTGATGCAGTAAATGGTATATTTTTTTTAAATACATTTTTTGGTGTAAAAAGGTCTTAAAAGTCCTTAAATTGTCACTTTACTGTCAACTGTCAAATCATGTGGGGACCCCCCTGGGGGTCCGAGTCCGGACCCACAGGTTGAGAACCAGTGTTACAACATTTTTCAACGTCCACAACAACATGATATATTATTGGAAAGCTATGGTTGTCCTCTGTGGAACATGAGGACTCAATAGTCACATGTTAACTAAGGGAAAACTGATGTGCACTACAGTGGACAAAAAAATATAATTGCGGAGTCTCAAGAGGATATATAAATAAGATTAGCCTTGATATACAAGAAGACTGTCATATTATATGACAGTCTTGAATGATTTTTAAAATAGTGTTTGCACTTTCTCCCTTTTTGGTCTGTGCATCTACATAAACGTTCATATTTCAAATATAAAGTGCTTAACCCATGGCCACGGATGTGTACGGGCTCTCAGAAGTACCCGTATCTTCTGTATTGTTCAATAAAAAGCATTTTAATCCGATTGGTGGTCATTTTCTCCGCACGCTACATCGTAACTATGAGAAAATGTTCACCAATTGGATTAAATGCTTATTTAACAATACAGAAGATACGGGTACTTCTGAGGGCCCGTACATAATTGTAACATCCGTGGCCATGGGGTAAGCACTTTACATTTGAAATCTGAACGTTTATGTAGATGCACGGACCAAAAAGGGATAAAGTGCAAAAAATATTTTGAAAATCATCCATGACGGTCTTTAGCCTCGTTTGGAACCATACACTCCATGATAGCTCCCGCTGTCTCGGGTCCCGACAGCAGAGGTAGAGAGTCCGTCCAAATGCAGTGAAGATCAGTTTTTTTCGCAGGATAGTAGCCTACCCAAAATGTAAAAGTAGTCCGAGACACCTACAGATGTTTGCAATTTCACTGGAAAGTAACATTTTACCGACGGGATTGAGAAAAACGTTTAAATCACTTATTTAGTCAGCCTGTGCCATATGTTCCCATTGTAGTCGAATCGGGAGAAGTACTGGCACCTGCCGTAGGGGGGTTGTTCCGGGTTGAACGGGGAAAACATGGCACAGCCTGACTAAATAAGCGTTTTAAACGGGTTTATAAACCCCGTCGGTTACATTTTACTTTCCGGCGAAATTGCAAACATTTGTAGGTGTCTTGGACAACCTTTACTTTTTGGATACGATAATGCAAAAAATGTGTTTTCCACTGCATTTGGACGGACTCTACCTCTGGCCGGGACCCCAGACAGCGGGACCTCATCTCGGAGCTATCGTGGAGAGTGAGATTCCATAAGGAGCTTGACAAACCTCCATGTTCTGATCAGAAGTCGATGCCATGTCGTTGGCAGAACCCTCCGTGTTCTCTTCAGCAGGTGGAATGTTGTCAAAATCCTCCTCCTCCATGTTATGTGTATTAGTAGGTGATGATAATATCGGCACAGGCTGCACAGTATATTATGTTTGCAGCTTAATTAGGAGGAAAAAAATATGTTTTTCTTTTTCAACAAGACGTTCAACCACCAAGCAAAGCTGATAGCCGCCAACCAGTGTTGCCAGGTTTGGTTTTGTGAGAGAAAAAAAAGCAACCACCAGGTCTAGGTAAACAAGCCGAGAAGAAGCAACTTAGGCCACACGAGCACTTCAAACCTATGCGTCGGCTACAAGCTCAGAACGCGTCGAATTGTAGAGCTGCTATTTTCAACTTTTTTTTATGACAACACAAATGTTCCCTGGCACAAAACATTGTCATGAAAATATTTGAGAACGACTGGTTTAAATAATAATTAAAACATTTGGAAGCAAAGGCTTTCTTCCAAATGTTTTAATTATTATTTATATAATAAGGAAGTACACGTTAGAAACAAGCCCAAAGAACTTAACCCGCAACTACCAATTTTTACAAGCAACTTGACAGAAAAACAAGCGCAAAGTCGCTTATAATAAGAGGACATGGCAACCCTACCACCAACTTTCCGGGGGTCCTGTTAGACCACGCGTCGCTTCCATATGACGTCACGTGAAAATAACAACATTAACCGACAACCAGTATCTCCGTATTTTAACTTTTTGTGTTTTCGTAAATAATGCCTTATTTTGTCACGCAGGAGTGTCCCACAAAAGTAGTGAAAACAGACGATAAACAAGCTCGCGTTGTGAGATTGTATATTGGCTATTTTCACTATTTAATTTAAAAGCAAACTTTTTTTTTTTTTTAAAGTAACGGTTTTGGACACCTTGTCAAATAAAAAGGTTTAGTAAAATAAAATACAAAGTAAGAATCTCCAGGTCAGAGACCTTATAATTAGTATTTCTAAGTCTTATTTTATCCACAAGATGGCGCCATTACCACATAAAACGGAGCACTTATCTAACAGCACTACAACAGAGGTCTGAACTTTCGAGCATAATGAAATCCCTGATTTCATCACTTGTACAGTGTTTGTAGCTTTAACATGTTAGTCTATGATCTGTCCAATAAAGAAACAATATTACAATGACATGATTACAATTTAGGCATTTGTAATGGATACATTGTAAATTGTAATCATGTTCAAGTAAGACAACTCACTTTACACTACAATTAGCTTTTCAATTCATCAATTAATGATGAATTTGCACTTATGTCATGCTGTGACCATTCGTTCGTTAATTGGATGACTGCCCTATGTAATAGACTTGTGCTTTATACTCCAATCTTTATTCTCACTGTTTTTGTATTATTACTACTGGATCCACTAATGTCGTCTCCCTTTTTTATTTATAGATATTGAAGACCTGGTTGTATGACTTATACAGGCCATTTCCTCTGTTGTTCAGAGTTTAACTTGTGATGCCATGACCCATAAAGAATGTTGTATTTTGTGATTGCAAACACTCCGTTTTCCATTGGGGTGGGTCTAATATGATGGTGATGGGTGGGTCTTTGAGGTTTGGGATTGCTTGTGCAACCAATGGGCTGAATGTTGACTTACACCCTGTGGATGTAGTCTTTAAATGTCTGGTGGTTGTAGTGCCCTGTATGTCTGTCCTGATGAAGGTCTAACAATAACGTCGACCTAATAAAGAAAGAGCAACATTTTTGCAAATTCCAGACAGTGTGCAGGACCTTTCTTTGATTTCATTATCGGAGATCCCCTTTTGAACATTTGCACCTTTGTCCTATGCACCTGTCACCAACTTTTGAGGTGTGCATCGGCCTTCTTCTAAAAATGTGGGGGTCCTTCACAGGAAAAGGTTTGAGAACCACTGGTTTTGATGATCAGGACAGTGCGCCCATGTGGCATGTGCCCATATCATTTTGGTATTGGGATACCACAATATACATTTTATTATATTGATTTCTACGAATAAACAAGAGTAAAAATCTTTGGATTTGGTTCAACATTGTAGCACAATAACAAAATAATTAAGAATAGCAACAGGTAGTATAAGTGAGAAATAGCTAAATATGTACATTAATCCTCATGTTGAGGTGCTTGAAGATGCTGTGTGCATAGGTCCTACTTCTATACCTATGGTTAAATTAGTTTTAAAATAAGCAGGTGATAAGCAGCAGTTGTTCCCCCAGCGCTTTCAAGGCTACCAGCAGCCACCAATTAAAGTGGAAATCACAGAAAATTATGGATTTCACTTGGACCACACTGTCAACTTAGTTTCAAAGATGGCTACAGTGGTTAACCATTATGCTAAATATTAAGGCTAAAAGCATCAGTATAAGTGGCGAGCATTAAAGAATGGAGCAGCAATGCTCACACATTCAGCCTCATTCATTAAATGTATGTTCCAGGGAGCATGAATGTGCTTGCCAAATGGCATATGGCAATATGCGCATTCTACTTTGAGATAACGTGTGTGTGCAAGTGTAAAGTTAGACTTTTTTGAGGAAAGGCCATGGGTGACAAAAAAAGGTGTAAAGGTGGTGAATGGACAGAGAGGGGCCGACCTAGCCACCCATAGAGTGCTAGTGGGGCTAAAACACTGGATGAGTCAAATACATTCCATCACTCACTTTTTGTTGTCTTTTAATATGAAGCAAATTGAGCTTACATTGTATGAAATTGTGCTACACAAATAAACTTGACTTTACATAAGAATGAATACACTCTCCAAAACTATATGCGAGGTGAACAGTGGTACTTATTTTCATTTGTATTGGACGATCCCTCATGATTGTTTGTCCATGTCCTGTGCGAGATTCCTCATCGTCTTCCCCATCTTCTTGGGGGCTTTGATTTTCTGTGGGTAAGTAAACTTCTCAAAGCCCTGGTGTGCTCTCCCAGGAATGTACCTGAAGAGATGGTCCTTCTTATACTCAGCCACAAACTTAGCGATGTCAGCTTGTCTTCTGGTCTTGTAGACGTGTGATGATGCCAGGGATGTTGTGAGGTGGCTGTTGTAGCCTGCTCCTGGCGTGATGAGAAACCGATTCGCCTCACTTCCAAGTGCTCCTGCCATCATGCCGCAGAGCTCCATCCATTCATTGGTGTAGTGGTCGCTCACACGTCCCAAGGACTCTACAAAATACAGAATTACAGTTCAGCTGTGGTGAAAAAGTACTCAGAATATTTTACTTAAGTAAGGTATTAACTCATATACTGCCTAGAACGACTAAAACGACTTCTGTCCATAAGCCATGCCTGCCAAGAACGACTAAAACGACTTTTTAAAAAAATTAAAAAATTAAATATATATATATATATATATTTTTTTTTTAAAGATTTTTTTTTTTTTTTTTGACCCAAAGACCAAGGAGATATGATTTTTCGAAGATATAGACTCCCATCCACTTCCTTGTTAACTTAAAACTTAAAAATTCTGTATCTCGGCTCCTGAGTACTTTTTTTTTTTCAATGAAAAATATGGCAGTGTTCAAACGCGGCCAGAAATAATTCTGGCAGTGAATGAGTTAATACAACATTGTAAAAAATACTCTGTTACAAGTAAAAGTCTGTTATTCAAAATTGACTTAGTAGTAAAAGTACAAAAGTATCGGCATCAAAATGTACTTAAAAGTACCGAAAATAAAAGTACTCAATATGTAAAATGTCCCATTTCACGTGAGCTTGTAGATTGGCTGAAAGTGGTTAATGTATGTTTTGTAATAATAATAAAAACCTACAAAGTAACTAGTGGCTGAAGTTTTCAAATAATTGTAGTGGAGTGAAAAGTACAATATTTGCCTCTGAGATGTAGAGTAGAAGTAAAATTATTGAAAATTGGATATACTCCAGTAAAGTAAAAAATACCTCAAATTGTACATAATTAGGTACAATACTTGAGTAAATGTACTTAATTACTTTACACCACTGCAGTTCAGTATGTCATATCAGGGTCTGAACCTCAAAGGAACATTGAAGTTGTATTAATGGGGCCTCTGTGAAAATGTATTCTACTTTTATTTCACCAACCATTGCAATACTTCCATATGATTGACTATTGTGATCATATGATGCCCTTTCTCCACTATTTACTCTTAATTCCAGACAGTTTTGGAATTCTGCAATAGATGTTTTTTAACAATAAAAAATCTCCTCAGAGATTAACTGAATTCGGACACAACCAATGTCTTAGTAAACAAGGGTTTGTGTCATAATGCAAAGCCTTGACATGATCAGGATGAGAACTATGTCAAATGTGTCACTCAACAAATTACATACCGTAACTGTGAAATGATTTAGCAAATATAAGTTCAGTAACATACCTTTGAATTCGATATTCATGAATTCATTGACTAAATCCAAGCTGATGTTGCATCCACGTTTTCCTTCAAGGTTTGCCACACGGTTCCACTTCAGGTCTTGTCTAATCTCCTCTGGGTAGAATCCTTCGATCCCTATTCAAACAAGATGCACATGATTAATGACATGGATATAAAAGTGACAGAATGTCCATAGCAACACATTACATTTTCTAATTCCTACCGGTGAGCATTCGATGGCAGGTGGTAAAATCCTTGAGGTGTTTTCTAGCCCAGAACAGAACCATGTCCATTTTCCAGAAGTCTGTCATGGCTTCTCCATCACCCTCTTTGATGGCATCTCGTCTTGCCATGTTATAAAGCCCCTCCCACACAAGAGCCTTTGTGTAGTTGAGCACATGGTCGTCTGCATCGGACGCATTGACGCACATCTCTGAACAGTACCATGTAGCTGTAATGGGGAAAGAAACAGTATCAAGCATTTTGTAAAGCACATTTTATTTCGAATGCATTGATTGATTTTCAAGCAAAAGTAGTGAAAATAGCCGATATACAAGCTCACAACGGGAGCATGTAGACCTTCTATTTTCTCTGTTAGATGTAACTGGTTAGCAGTTTTTTTTGTGAAGTCAATTAACCACAAGTCCAACTAAAGTCTCGAACTCAAATGCAAGTCCCTCCATCACCAGTCTAAACTCTTGTTTTACAACAGAGTAGCTTATGCTGTATAGTGTGAAAATAATAAATATATCATGGGACTTTTAATTCACACTTTGTTCCCTCTACTGGTGATCATTATCAAATCATTTACTTCAGGGAATTCTAGTTTTAGTCTATTTTTTGTACACAATAACTACATGTTTAAATGCATTTCAAGTACTTTTTAATTCATAAAAGTCAAAGTTCAAAGCTCAAGTCCCAGTGATAAAGCCTCCAGGTCTGAAATGAAGTTACAAGTCACAGATTATTCTAGTCTAGGATTCTAGGCGGTCAACACTACAGGACATTGGAAAGGACAACAAGTTGTTTCTTACGCTCTTCAGAGTCAGCATTGCCTTGTTCTGACAGACTCAGACAGTCCTTGTGGTACCACTCATGTCTTCTGCACTGGTCCATGAGTGCACACTGTACCATCTGTCCCCCCCGTTGCTCTTTACAGTGACAGTATATGTAGGTGCCATCTCCTTGACAAGCTGGGCTGCAGAACCAATCCTGAGTGACGGTCGGATCGGTTGTTGGGTCTATCGGCGCACAACCTTCATGGAACCACACACCTCCACAAAGGTTGCTGCAGCACTGCACTAATGTTTCACCTGTTTTTTCTAAAATGAAGTAGACACAGATTTAATTATGATATAAAATCGCTCAACAATCTGACCTATAATTCGACAATTTTATTTGTATAGCACTTTACAATCACAAAAGCAGTGCAAGGAACTACATAAGGCATAAAAAGGCATTACAAAAGAGAGACAAAAATGTAATTTAAAAGCATGATATATGGGGGAAAAACGAAATAATAAAAAGGATTTAGCTGCATGGCAGTAATCGACCGGGTTCCACAAAATGACAAAAAGTGGGTAAATGTTTTTATCGTGGAGGGTTGATTGTTTATGTCCAGAATTAGATGTACATTCCGGACCAAGTATCACCTCTGTAGGACAAATCTATCAGAGTTCTGCACTTATTTACGTTTCTGTCCTGTGAAGTGGCCAAAATCCAGACAGGATCATAGCAAAGTAATTCTAAGTTACTAAGCTGTTCACTTACGATGGGTTTGTTTAATATACTGTATGTCTGTAGCACCTGAAGCATTAGACCTTTTTTTAAATAACTTAAAGCATGCGCTTATTTGCCTACCTTCTCCACAGAAACAGACTTCTTTCCTCTCTACTTCAGAGAGACATGCAGTGGCAGCAGCAGTATTTATGTCTTCTTGAGGTGGTGGCATCCACACCAAGTCCACCAGTCTGTGTGAGAGTCCACTAAGCCACTCCATTTGGGCCTCAGCGTCTGTGGGGAAGTCTGAAGGCTGCCCATCAACAGCGTCAAGGTTGCACTCGGTAGCAGCGTATAAAGTGATGTAAGCGGAAGTCACAAACTTTATAGGAAAAGAAAGAAAGAAAAAAACATTTGTTTTTGGTTTAGGTGATATGTATTGCAGAACATGCATGGAAACATTATATAAGTATGAGGAAAGTTAAAGCAATGCACATTTTCGGAATATTACCGTGATGAAATCCACACCCCAGACACGTAGGATTGTTTCCTTGACCTTTCCATCAATACTCAGGCCTCTCACTGCAAACACTGATTTGAGCTGGGACAGAGATCCTCGAGCCTCCAGGCTCTTCTCACTGGACAGCATTTTCATAATGTCCTGTGGTTCAAGAGATGATGATAAATATAATTGCCAAAACCTTTTGTGTACCCAGTTATTTTTACACTCTTTTTTTTTTCAAATGAATCCGTTAAGACAATGAATCCTCCCTTCTGTGTCGCCACTTCTGTTTTAACCCACTTGCTCACCTGCCAGTGAGGAGCCCCCACTGGGAGGACGTAGCACCTCTGACAGGCGCCCCCCAGCCCATAGCAGCCGCGACAAACATCACCCTCACCAGGTCAGGTAAATTATTGTGGGCCAGCAATGTTCGGAATTCCCCAATCAGGATGGAATATGAAAAATCGGACGGATCTGTCTTGATCACTTGACTATAGAGATAATGTGTACCGATTAGCGTGATGTTTGGACAAAATCTGTAGGAGTGCTGCAAAAAAAAATGTTTTGAAAAGATCGGCCTCCTGGTGGCGCTGTAACAGGCCCATGTAAAAGATTTGTGGCAGAGGTTCTGCACTGGCATCCAGGGAGTGTGTGTGCACTGTTTTGCTGAGATCAAGCCAACGGTACCGGAGATGAGCTCATTACGGACGGACGGACGGACAGACACGCACGCCCACACCCACTAGTTAATTCATTCTTCATTCATACATTTATACAACTTAGTTTGTCACCTGGTAACACAGGAATTCCTTGGGATATTCTGGTGGTGCGTCCACAAGCCCTTCAAATCTCTGTTGGGCTGTTGATTCACTGGACTCCTCCGTTGTGTTAATGTTTAGGCCGTCTGAACAGCACAATACTTTGTGGGGTTTCTTCAACAATGTTGGAACATATTCAATAAGGCCGTCCATTATCTCAGTATCTCCTTCTGTTGTGCACGAGGCCACAGGGACTGCACCAAGATTGACCTGTTAAAAACAACAACAAAAAAGGCCCATTAGAGAAATTTAAAGGCATAGTTCTTTTGGGGGGAATTTCACTATCTTTAGCCTCGCTAGTCTAAAGAGGGCCCAGTCTGTCAGCTGGTGGGTGGCATCAGTCCATCGCTATGTTCCCCACTTACGTTAGGTTAGTGAGTGTAAGTGGCTTGTAAGCGGGGAACATAGAACCCAGGAAACATAGATAAGATCCCAGTCCAACAATTTAAAGAAATAGAAATTTAAAGAAATACTAAAAAAGTACATTTATGTGCCGACTTACAACATTGCTCTTCTCCTTCATCTGCTTGGAGTATACGTGGGGAATGTGCCATACAACCTTGCTTCTCAATCCTTCCAGGGCTGTGAGGTTGTCAACAATTATGCGCATCACAATTGTCTTCATGCGCTGCCGCAGTGCCTCATATGTCTAACATAAAAAAAGAAAGATTTATTGTTTGCAGCAGGCTGGTGGTCATGTGTATGTTTTCTTTAAAGGATGTGTACCTGTTTTGATGGGAGGATGCTGCCTGGGGACACCTCAACTGCCTTTTTCGGAGGCCCCTGTAGATAGCTGAAAGGTATGCGGTTTCTATGGGCAAAGCGAAATGCCCAAATCGTGGGCTTGTTTCCTCCTAGACGTTCATGCTTGGCATGGGATGCTATCTGTTATGGAAACACATGAGGTTTTATTGCTAGGGAAGAATTCATTCAACAAAATGGTAATAAACCAATATGACGTAAACGTTAAAGTAATACCTTGACTCGGTCCCAAGTGAGAGAAAAAGCTGGAACTTGATTGGCTTGACCTTTGAATCCAGATTTCCTCTTTCCATGTACCGCATATATCCACCTTAGTTCTTTCTAAACGTAATGGAGATGAATGGACAGGTGTTTAATGAAAACAATTATTCAATTTGAATCATACCATCAAGTTATGTATACATACATGAGAGTACATTTTTAAAAGGTTTTATGGTCATATTGGCCCCCATATACTCACCTCAACCTGTCCTTTCCACAGCTTAACCTCTTTATCGTGGTCATCTTGGAGTCTGACTATGTGGTTCATTGAGGTCACTCTGGACAGGGAGACGCCAAAGCTATTCATGATCTTGAACATCTTTTGAGGACAACCTTCCCTCCACATCTCAACACCAATAAGAGACTGGACAAATGTGTGTTTGCTGTTGCCAGTGAATAGAACAATAGACATGGCCATTGCAATCCTCTTATCCACCAGCTGTTGAGCTTCCTCTTCAGTCATGAACCTACACTCCAACATTAAAATACATAGTTAGCTTCATGTTCTTTTTATAAAGTACCAACTGGTGATTATTAGAAAGACATCAATCTCAAAAGTTAGTGCTATGTTCTTTTACAGTATACCGACGTGATTATTAGAAAAACATTTTTTTTTACAGTGGAAGTGAAATACTATTGGACTCTTGCTTTTTAACATAATATAATTAAAATGTATAGCACAATTGTGAAATAAATCTCCCCCACTAGTGATCAGGATCAAGACTGTATGTCAGATTTTTCAAATTCCATTCCGGTTGGCTATGAATTGGTTTTGCAAAAAATGCCAAGCATCATATACTTCGCTCCAGTTAATATTTATGACTAGAATGTGAAGAAAACAAATAGTTGTTTGTTACTAAAGGCTGGCAGTAGCAGTTGTTAGGTTACGAGTAGGTATGTTTCAGAGTGCAGTTATAGGGAGATACAGTACTGTCACTGAGCCAATCAAAAAGCAAGGTATAATAACTAGAATTATTCTATACTATTTTTGGGGAGTTTCTTAACTTTTTCCATGTTCATAAGTTGGAAGCAGTTCACTCCAAGGCCAGGGCAGCAGGGTTATGAGTCATTGCTTTGCCTTGTGGCGTAAGTATTCTGCTTTACAAGTATAAAGTTAACACTTTAACCTGAAAAAGACTTTAAGGTCGAAACGTTGTTAAGTTTGTAATATAATATGTAATATAATAAGTACGTTTGGAATAAAGTTGGGGCATCTTCAAATTGATTTGCGAGCCTTTCCTTCTTGTGAAATATACAAATCTAAAATCATCATTAACAGTGTTACACACCTCCGTGGTTCTTTTTTAGTATTGCAAACCCGATGTTGTCCTGTGATTTTCTTTGCCTGTGGGAACATCGACCGCAGGCAAGTAAGAGTAAGAGGTGCCTTTTCCTCAACCCATTCATTTGTCTCCTTCCAAGAAAATGAAGCCAGATTTTCGGGTGTGAGTTGCTTACTGAAAGGTCCCTCCTGATCTCTGTTCATCTTAATACGCTGTAAACAATATTTAAAAAACAATCATCAATACATTCAAACATACAGCTTTCTTTTCAGATAATGACATAATTTCAATCTAAAGATGAATATTTTGGGGGGCTAGTATCTACATGGATTTTTAACAATGAATTTTAAAAACCTTTCCATAACTTTTCCAAAGTATTTTACCCCATTTCCAGGCCTATAGCAATCATGTGGTGCAAAATAAGGCTCTTACACCAGTGTGCTATCAATGCCCCAAGACAGACTCGAGCGAACAACAATTCTACAAGCTAACGTATCATGGTGCAACGTGTAGTTGTAGCTTGTAGATCTATTATTTTTGTCACATGACATCCCGTATACATTAGGCCGCAATCAAGCAACTCGTGCAGCTGCACATTTTAACATCCTACTATAATTCTAGTAACCTCTGTCTGGTGAGTGAGTAGGTGAAGCTACCCGGTTCTCCTCAGTGGCTGGACCAATTGCTCTGATTTTGCACACAGCCATTGACCATTACCATCTGAACTTAACTGTGAAGCCCGTTTTTCAATTTCATCAAATCTCAGCTTCTTATTAGCGCTTTTGTCAAAGAATGTCGCCATGGTTACGGGGCTGCCCAGCTATGGGACGAACTTCCTCCCGGGTTGCCAGATCATGTGCGCATATCCCCCCACGGATGCGTCGACCGGGTATGGTCTAGTGTTAATTAATTATTATTAATTATAATAATTATTTCAGGTATGTTAGACATGTTCTGGGACATGTTTTTTATGAACCAAATCAATAGCCAAAAACAATGTATATCCAAACATTTTCCAAAACATTTGATTCATTCCAAACCTTTTCCAAGCCTGGAAAAGTTTTTCTTATTTCAAAATATTTCTAGGAATTTTATGACCATGGAACAATGTATCTAAGAATTTATACCCCATGTCTAGGGATGAAATATCAAATTAAGTGTCCAGAACATTAGCTACATGCATGTCTAGTTTTAATTTTGGTTATAGTAATACTGTGACAAATGAAATGCTCCTTTCCGGGACTTAAAGGCCAAGAACACTTCGGTAGAGGTTTGGGTTGTGTAGTTACCTCACCATGATGCAACTCCAATAGTGGGCAAGAAATACAAAATAATTGCTCCTTTGACTAGACTGATAATTCAAAATATGCTCCTCATTGACTTACATTGCACGGTGAAGAGGCTCAGGATGAACTCTTTTAGCCCATAAACGAATGCAAACAAAGCTGATTCTGAAATATGGAACATAGTCAACTTCCTGTTGATTTTACTACTTGACGATCCGGATCTAGATCCAGAACAGGTTTTCTTCCTAGTAAAATAGCTAAATCAACAGGAAGTTTCCTTTTCTTATTTTATTCATAGCACTACACAACTAGCCGTTTATGAACTTATTAGGCTGTTCTAGTTGAGTGAAATGAACAACTAACACCTGTACTTATTTGGCCATCATGTTTCTCAAATCTTTCTATTAACAACTAGGGGGATTTATAAAATGTAAGCCTGACAAAGGCATCAGTACAAGGGCCGTCACCAGAGGGGATTGTGGGGTGCAGTCTAGACGAACAGCCTTTGCGCAAAATTCCTTTTCAGTTCAAGGAATCCAATTTGGAACAATCTACCCACTAACATAGTGTCCATCCTTTCCAAGACCACTAAGATAGAGGTTTGGTTCTGTAGTGACCTTGCCATGATGTAACAACAAAGGTGGGCAAGAAAACAATAATTTCTCCATTGACTAGAAATTGATCATTTAGGGGGCACGGTGGCGCAGTCGGTAGCGCTGTCGCCTAACAGCTAGAAGGTCCTGGGTTTGATTCCTGCCGGGGACGCTGGGGGGGCGTGTTCTCTCCTCCGTGTCATCAGTGCCCATACCCTAGGTGGGGTTGGCCTCCCCCTGGTCAGCCGGGGCGCCTGATGGAGGGGGAAGGACCAGGGAACATCCCCCCTGTCGGGTGATAAGAATCGGCTTGCTAGCTCTCATGCATTGAAGGAGGCATGAGCTCGGCTCTAGGCTCTCCCTAGGCTGGCAGAGGTAGTGTAGCGCCCAGGATTACTTAGACAATTGCCACTGGGTGAAAAAATGGGTTACAAAATCGTGGGATAAAAATGTAAGCAAAAGAAAAAAATTATCATTTAACATATGCTCCGCATTGACTTTGTACGGTGAAGAGGCTCCGGAGGAGCTCTTTTAGCCCATAAACAAACTTAAACAAAGCCGATTCTGACAGTATAGTTCACCAAACCATGTACTATTAGTTTTTTTTAATAAAAACGTTAACTTGCTATTGATTTTGTTATTTCAATTAGGAAGAAAACCCGGACTGGATCCGCAGATCTCGATCTTCAAATAGTAAAATCAAGAGGAAGTTGGAATTTTAATAAAAAAAAAAAAACAGTACTGGGTTTGGTGATTCTCTATACTGTCAGAATCAGCTTTGTTTACGGGGTCAAAAGAGCCCGCCTCTGAGTGGTCTTGCCGTACAATGTAAGTCAATGGGGAGCATATTTACCACCTTTGTTGTTACATCATGGCAAACCTCTACCAAAGTGGTCTTGTCTTTTAAGGTCCAACTAAAAGGATGGATCATGGACAATCAAACCTCTGAACATTTTTAAATAGGCTTAAATAGTAGTTTTTGTTTTGTTTTCTTGAGTGTCTTGTATTTTAGGTCAAAAATAGGCATTTTTTACTGTTGTTTTTTCTCTTCTGTTTGTACCCTTTTAGTAATGTTTATATGTGCTCTTTTTTGTAATGTTGCTTGTTTTCTGTATGGGGACTACGGATGGAAATTAGAATTCTTGCTAAATGTGGTGTATTTACACAGCATTTTGTGTGTGGTGTTCATTAATATGCGCTCATTAATATGCGCCGTCCAAATAAACATATAATAAATAAACAACTTCTAAAAGCATCTAAACACCATATATCTATGGAAATAGCAGATCTACAAGCTCAGAACGCGTTGTGAGCTTGTAGATGGGCTGTTTCCACTATTAATGTTTTTTTAAAGGGTAAAAAGGTATTAAATGTCAGTCATTTCTTTGTATATTCAAGTCATTTGTCATATCTGCCCTGTGCAACTTCAAAGTCTAAAGGGCAAACAGAAATAAAATCATTAATCACAATTATTTGTATGACAATTAATCGTCAACTAAACTGTCATGATGGTGACAACCCTACCTCTTTGCGTATGATGTCTTGGAACACTTTGTTGAAAGCGGCTGTAGCAGCTGGTATTTCAAGCAGTCGTCTGAATGCAGAAACATATTTTGAGCTTTTTAAATAGTGAATCACTTGGTTGACTTTCCCCACCTTCTTCTTGGGCGCTGGAGATGGACCATCTGATGTGGATGACAGACAACATGAATGGCGTTAAGGGGGGGGGGTCTTGTTTTATATACTAGAAACTGTATTCAAATCATTTAAAAGTAATTTGTATGGCTGGTAAATTCCAAATGCATAATGCATTTATTTTGGGCTGAATTCTTTGGTTTATATCCTGGCTCATGTGACTAATCTAGTAGACAATTACAAAACTTCACCTCTTAACTGTCTTAAGCCCTACATACTTGGTCGTACGTCAAATAGATTGACACTCACAACACGTTGTGAGCTTGTCAATCTGCTATTTTTGAAAATAAGAATAATAAAATAATAAGGACTCCAGGCAAGGGTTCATGTTTTTAAGAGACTGACCAAAAAGGCACATTGTTACTGTAATCCGTTACTTCCTTGCAGAAAATTATCATATTAATAACAATAGTTAACTAGAAAAAGTGCTCCTCGGAGCACAACTCTCCGCCAGAAGACTTGTGTTGGGAATGTTGGGAATGTTCTATCTATGTAATGTTGGGAATGTTCTATCTATGTAAGTGTCCTATCCCTCCTATCCGTCCTGTCTGTATACTGTAAGTGTCCTATCCGTCCTGTCTGTGTAAGTGTCATATCCCTCCTGTCTATGTAAGTGTCCTATCCATCCTGTCTGTGTAAGTGTTCTATCCGTCCTGTCTGTATAAGTGTCCTATCCGTCCTGTCTGTATAAGTGTCCTATCCGTCCTGTCTGTATAAGTGTCCTATCCGTCCTGTCTGTATACTGTAAGTGTCCTATCCGTCCTGTCTGTGTAAGTGTTATATCCCTCCTGTCTATATAAGTGTCCTATCTGTCCTATCTGCCAATTATGTATCAGCCATGCAGCCATTTCGTGATGGTTCCTGTCTTACCTCATTTTGAAAGTGGCGCAGACACTTTCAAAATGACGCCATGTATATATAGACCACTATGCGTCACTAGCCAATCAGATCACAGTATTTCACCGTATTGTCACGTGTCACGTGAGGCTTGACCAATCGGTGTGTCATATTTAGAAAGTGAAAACAATACTCTCCTGGCGGAGAGTAATAATAAAATGATTCATATATATAAATATAATAATATATAAATATAATGATTCATATATATAATTATATATATATATATATATATATATATATATATATATATATATTCATACATACATACATACATATTTTTTCCCCCTGTATTATTAACACATTCCCTGCCAGAGGGGTTTTTCAGAAAAGGTTCCCTCAGTGCCAGGGATTTTGACCATTCTGACTAATATTTGAGGACACACAGGACATTTTGTGCTATGACTATGAACACATAGAATATCTCAAAATAAAGCTTAGAATCTCTTCTTTCATCTGAAAGAAAAAGTGAGTTTCTAGCATGTTCTGTTCTTTAGCTAGAGGTAGTTGAATACAGCTTGCCTTCACCAAAAAATGTCATTTTTTTCTTAGATTCAGAGATATAAGCGATTTAGTAAAATAAACACGTTTAGAGTCATAAAAATCTTTGAGGACACACAGAACATTTTGTGCTAGGACTATGAACACATGGAATATCTCAAAATAAAGCTTAGAATCTCTTCTTTCATCTGAAAGAAAAAGTGAGTTTATAGCATGTTCTGTTTTTTAGCTAGAGGTAGTTGAATACAGCTTGTTTTCACCAAAAACTGTCCTTTGTTCTTGGATTCAGAGTTTTAGTGAAAGAAACACGTTTAGACATAAAAAATGATTTCAAGTCTTTGACGTTTATTTTTCACCTTCATTGACATCAGTCATGTAAACAATACTTTATAAAAATAAAAAAAATAAAAAAACTGCTTTAGATTCAGAGATATAAGCGATTTAGTAAAATAAACACGTTTAGAGTCATAAAAATCTTTGGGGACACACAGAATGTTTTGTGCTAGGACTATGAACACATGGAATATCTCAAAATAAAGCTTAGAATCTCTTCTTTCATCTGGGAAAAAAGTAAGTTTATAGCATGTTCTGTTTTTTAGCTAGAGGTAGTTGCATACAGCTTTCTCTTGGATTCAGAGTTTTAGTGAAAGAAACACGTTTAGACATAAAAAATGATTTCAAGTCTTTGACGTTTATTTTTCGCCTTCATTGACATCAGTCATGTAAACAATACTTTATTTTAAAAAAACTGCTTTTGAACACATTTTATCACATGGCATATCAAGTGCAACACAGCTCAAAGTCTTTCTTTTCAAAGTAATAAAGAGAGAGAGTGTGTGTGTGTGTGTGTGTGTGTGTGTGTGTGTGTGTGTGTGTGTGTGTGTGTGGGGGGGGGTGTGTGTGTGTGTGTGTGCTCAATTGTTACAGGGTTATATTGCAGAGATTGCTATTGTAGAGGTTGTCCATCCACAATCGGTATCCTTCACCTGCAAGGCCTCCTAGCAGGTAGGTGACGGTATCCGGGATAGAACACTTGATGCCACAGTCTGGCTTCATGTTGTGAAGATAGCCAGTCGTTGAGTCACAGAGCATATAAGATTTGATGCCATACTTATCGGGTCTTTAGAAGGAGTGTCATTGAAGTGAAGATTGCTCCAAATCAACTGGAAGCGGTTCCTGCTCATGGTCCTGCCGAAGAACGGTGTTACTAGGTTCTCATCGGTTGACCAGTAGTGTGAAAGCTCAGGTTTGGAAACAAGCCCAGACAGAAACAGCAGCCCCAGGAAACGCTTCAGCTCTACAACGGTCAATGCTGTCCAACGCTTTCCTCTGGCATGTGGCTTCTCTGAAAGTCTCTGCTTAGCATATGAGTTGGTTTGGTTGCATATCTCCTGGAGCAGAACATCAGGCAGGAGTAGCTGTAGAAAGTCGGCAGGGCTGTCGGATAGCTGTAAATATACATACACAAAATACCAATTTAGACTTTTAGCAAACACTCGTATCCAGACAGAGCGACTAAAAATAGCAGATCTACAAACTCACAAAGAGCTTGTAGATCTGCTATTTTTATAAGGCACCGACAATAGAACATAGTAAATATATAGCCTACATTATCATCATTCATAATCAGACAGAGTGTGTTGGTGGTGCTACAGTGTTGTGTGTGAATCTATAGTCAGTCCAATTCAGATCAACACACAGGGGGGCTGTGTGCACATGCATCCCCCTCCAAAAAAAAGAATAAAAAGAGCAGATCTACAAACTCACAACGAGCTTGTAGATCTGCTATTTGTTATGGCACCACACACATGCATGATAAATATATAGCCTACATGTACCATTGTTTTGTGGGGTTTTAGCAATTGTATAAGGCATCACACAATAGAACATAGTAAATATATAGGCTACATTATCATCCTTCATAATCAGTGTCCCCATGCTACAGTGTTGTGTGTGAATCTACTGTCAGTCCAATTCAGATCAAAGAGGATTTTGAAAAGGTTTGTTGACATGAACTGGACATTTTTTATGGCACCACACACATGCATGGTAAATATATAGGCTACATGTACCATTGTTCTGTGGGGTTTTAGCAATTTTGTATTCCTGTGTACAAGTGTCATACAGAAAAAGTTCTTACCTCTGCTAGATGGTCTGGCCAGGGTTGTCCGGCCATCCTCCACATCCTCAACCATGTCAAAGTCTGAAATGAAATATCAAATACTTGGTAAATATTATGAAGATCAAATCAATTTAGGTATTTAGCAAACACTCTTATCCAGACAGAGTGACTTACAATAAAGCACACCTGCCTACTCCCCCATAAAAATAGCAGATCTACAAACTCACAACGAGCTTGTAGATCTGCTATTTTTATAGACAAGGTCAGAGGAGAGTGCTTTGTGCACCTGCATCCCCCTACAAAAAAAAGAATAAAAATAGCAGCCATCTACAAGCTCACAAGCTTGTGGATCTGCTATTTTTATGAGGCATCACTCACCAGCACAGTAAATATATAGGCTAACATCATAATCAGAGACGGTGTCCCCATGCTACTCTGTGTGTGTGTGTGTGTGTGTGTGTGTGTGTGTGTGTGTGTGTGTGTGTGTGTGTGTGTGTGTGTGTGTGTGTGTGTGTGTGTGTGTGTCTCTTATAACTTATAAGCAGACCTGGCAACAACTTCTCGTGTCTAGTCCACCAAACACACACAATAAAACACAATAAAAAATAATCTTACCACTGCTGAAGTGAGCTCCGGGCTCCGGACGGGTCCTGCCGCTCCGACGAACACCATCGGTCGGTACCGCGGCAGTAGATGGGCCCGCTGCGGCCGTAGTAGAGGTCGCCCCCACTAACTGTTGCTCGTCCTCCCCGTCCACCGGAGTAGATGGGCCCGTTGCGGGCGTAGTAGAGGTCGCCCCCACTAACTGTTGCTCGTCCTCCCCGTCCACCGGAGTAGATGGGCCCAATCCCAGTAACTGGCGTAACCGCTTCTTATCGTCCACAAGCGGCGCTGGTTGTGCCCCAGTAGCCCGAGTCATCAACGACTCCAACAGTGTCTGCTGGCGTAGCGAACCGGTCACTTGTTTGGCGCCCCTGTTTGAGTTTTTTTTTGCCCTCATATTATCACAGAGAGAGACAGTATTATCTTATACTACGCTATATCTGATCTCCTCTTTTCTTTTCTTCTCCTCTCCCGATCACTATAACTGACCTCTCCTCTCCTCTCTGCTCCGCTCTCCGACCACACCAAATGATCTCTCCTCTTCTCCCCCATAACTACAAGCTTTTCTCCTCTCTCTCCGACCACACTACACCAAATGATCTCCTCTCCTCTCCTCTCCTCTCCTCTCCTCTCCTCTCCTCTCTCGACTGAAATAAAACTAAAAACTAAAAAACTAAAACTAAACTAAAGACACTCAAACGCTCACACTTTCTAACACACACTCTCTCACACACACACACACACACACACACACACACACACACACACACACACACACACACACACACACACACACACACACACACACACACACACACACACACACACACACACACACACACACACACACACACACACACTCTCTCTCAATCACTAACTGACTCACAAACTGTCTCACACACTGACTGACCTGTCTCAAAAATAATTTTAACTCTATTGCTGTTACCAACCCCCACTCTTTTCACTCCGATCACCGTCACTCTCTGTCTCTCTCAAATGTTTGGGCGCAATGGCCGATGCTGCACTACCGTCTCCATTTTGTCACATTTGGGCAAACAGCTGTTTGTGATCAGCTGACTGATCACGTGTTTTTTCGGTTAACCCCTTCATCTACAGGTCCAATATTAACGCACAGGCTGCGCAACAGTGTAATATACAGTAAATCAATGAAAAAACACATTCACGGTTTAAACCGTGAATGAGCCCGTGGCAGGTAAAGGGGTACATTTTGATTCACGAGTAGAACCGTGGATAGTAGGTAATGTGTTAATAATAACAACCTGATTTTGAGTTTGTAGAGTCACGATCCATCCTCATTTTTTGGTTGACTTTCCCCACCTTCTTCTTGGGCGGTGGAGATGGACCATCTGATGTGGACACTGGACAGACAACATGAATGGCGTTAAGGGGGGGGGGGGGGGATATTGTTTTATATACTGGAAAATTGTATTCAAATCCTTTAAAAGTAATTTGTATGGCTGGTCAATTCCAAATGCATAATGCATTTATTTTGGGCTGAATTCTTTGGTTTATATCCTGGCTCATGTGACTAATCTAGTGGACAATTAAAAAACTTCACCTCTTAACTGTCTTATCTACCTACTTAGTCGTACGTCAAATAGATAAGACACTCAAAACACGTTGTGAGCTTGTCAATCTGCTTTTTTTGAAAATAAGAATAATAAGGTAATAAGGACTCCAGTCAAGGGTTCATGTTTTTAAGTATACTGACCAAAAAAGCACATACATTACTATAATCCGTTATTTCCTTATAGACAATAATCATATTAATAACAATAGTTAATATAATTATTCATTCATATTTATATATATATATATATATATATATATATATATATATATATATATATATATATATATATATATATATATATATATATATATATATATATATCTTTATTATTATTAATAATAAAAATAACCTGATTCCGTGTTTGTAGAGTCATGATCCATCCTCATTTTTTTGTAGGGCAGAGGGTATTTTTTCAAAGAAAAACCAGTCCAGGTGCGCTTATTTTTGTTTCTAGGCATTGGCTTTGTTTTCGAATGTAACCACTTCTGGCACGGATTTCTGCATATAAACTCCTCCGGTGAAAGATGGGGCAACAGTACTTGCGCAGTCTTCAAATCAACCAGCGTAGATATTCTTGTTCTTGCCAGGGATTTGTGTTTTTTGTCAGGTATGAGTTCTTTTTTGCAGAGACTGCAGCGTCGCACGGAATCAGAACCGGACCCCTCCGTGCTCTGTTCGGACGGACATGGCATGTCATTGTCGCCAGAATCTTTCACGTTCCGATTGGTAGGTAGCACAGTAGGCACGGTACAGGTGCGCTTATTTTTGTTATAAGCGCATGGCATTGTTTTTGAATATACCCACTTTTCGCACGTATCTTTACATATAAAGTCCTCCGGTGAAAGATGGGGCAACAGTACTTGCGCAGTCTGCAAATCAACCAGCGTAGATATTCGTATTCTAGGTAGGGATTTTTTTGCGTCGTATTTGAGTTCTTTTTTGCAGAGACTGCAACGAATAATCTTAGAACCGGACCCCTCCGCACTCTGTTCAGACGTAGATGGCATGTCGTTGTTGTTGGCAGAATCTTTCACGCTCCAATTGGTAGGTAGCACAGTAGGCAGCCTAGGAACGACAACATATTGTGGAGAACCCTTCATGTTGGGTAGAAAAGCAAGTGGTACCTTGACAGTCCCTTTCACGTTCGGTTTAGAAGTAGATGGTGCCTTGACAGAAGCTCCCATGTTCTGCTCAGATGGTTTATTGACAGAACTTGCCACGTTTAGCATAGAAGCAGATGGTCCGATGACAGTAACTCTGTTCATGTTCGGTCTACAGGGTTTTATAACGTTGACAGAGCCTTCGTTCTGTTTCGACGGAGCTACAGAAAGTATTCCTTTTGGAATGACAACGTTGCGTATTGAACCCTCCGTGTTCTGCGTAGATGTAGGTGCAGGAGGCAGCGATGGAACCCCACCACGACCCACAGTACCCTTTGCCTTGTGTCGTTTAGATGGAGGTCGTGTACTATCGACAGAAGAAGAGCCCCTACCGGACCATGTGCCGTCCTTGACGCACTCTGTGCATAAAAACTCAGATGGCTTAAGATGAGGGAACAGTATTTTCGCAGTCTCCGCGTCGATGAGCGATGATACTCTCACTTTGCTCACGCACCCCTCTTTCTCGTTGCAGTTGAGCCACGCTTTGCAGTTGCTGCAGCGTTCCAGGTCAGAAGTAGCGTAGCGAACGTAGCGTCTGGAACCCTCTGTGTTCTGCTTAGATGTAGGTGCAGGAGGCAGCGATGGAACCCCACCACCAACCACAGTACCCTTTGTCTTGTCTTGTTTAGATGGAGGTGGTGTACTATCGACAGAAGAGGAGCCACTCCCAGCCCATGTGCGCTTTTTGTTGACGCCGCTGAACTTTGTCTTTGATACGACCATCGTGACGCACTCTGTGCATAGAAAGTCTGATGCCGGAAGATGAGGGAACAGTATATTCGCAGTCTTCGCGTCGATGAGCGTTGATATTCTCACTTTGCTCACGCACCCCTCTTTCTCGTTATAGTTGAGCCCCGCTTTGCAATTGCTGCAGCATTCCAGGTCAGAACCAGGACCCAAGTCCATGTTCTGCTCAGAAGTAGATGCTGTGCTGTCGACACAATCCTCCTCCATGTTTTGTTCAGAAGTAGATGCTATGTTGACAGAAACCTCCATGTTTTGTTCAGAAGTAGATGGTATGTTGTTGCCACAATCCTCCTCCATGTTTTGTTCAGAAGTAGATGCTATGTTGACAGAAACCTCCACCTTTTGTTCAGAAGTAGATGGCATGTTGTTGCCACAATCCTCCTCCATGTTCTGTTCAGATAAGAATAAGAGAAGAGAAGACCTTTATTGATCCCGCCGGGGAAATTCAGGCGCCAAAGACCGCAGTTAAAATAAAATATACACACAAACACACAGCAATTATTTTTGTTCACTGTAGTAGGGCACAGTTTTTGCTTATTTCCTCTAACATTATACATGTGACTATTGACTCCTGAATGGTGTTCCTTACAGAGGACAAGCTTTCCGTATTCTACATCATGTGTGAGTGAGGGACTGGGGTGGTTCTCAACCTTTTCAGGCCACGACCCCTCAAAATAATCATATTTATTACTGGGGACACCCCACCCTGACAAGCACTTGGAATTGTAAGGGTTGAGGCTTTGCGTTGCGAGGCATCTTGAGCTTGTAGATCGGCTATTTTTGCATCTTTTTATATTATTTGACAATTGTTTAACCAGTGTTTATAGTGTATACTTTGTTGATGACTTTTGATGCAGTAAATGGACGTTGTTGTGGACGTGGCCATGCCACCTAACCTTTTACCGTCTTTTGAAAAATGTGCACTACAGTGCACATGTTGTAACAGTTACAACATGTGCACTGTAGTGCACATTTTTCAAAAGACGGTAAAAGGTTAGGTGGCATGGCCACGTCCACAACATGATATATTATTGGAAAGCTATGATTGTCCTCTGTAAGGAACATCAGGACTCAATCAGTCACATGTTAACTAAGGGAAAACTTACAGTGGACAAAAAAAATAATTGCCGGGTCTCAAGAGGATACATAAATAAGATTAACCTTGATATACAAGACTGTCATATTATATGACAGTCTTGAATGATTTTTTAAATAATGTTTGCACTTTCTCCATTTTAATCCAATTGGTGGTCATTTTCTCCGCACGCTACACAATGAGGAAATGACCACCTATTGGATTAAAATGCTTTTTATTGAACAATACAGAAGATACGGGTACTTCTGAGGGGCCGTACATAATTGTAACATCCGTGGCCATGGGGTCAGCACTTTATATTTGAAATCTGAACGTGTATGTAGATGTATGGACCAAAAAGGGAGAAAGTGCAAAAAATATTTTGAAAATCATCCATGACGGTCTTTAGCCCCGTTTGGAACCATACACTCCATCGCACATTTTCCACTTTACATGTTTCTTACCCCTTTCTGCACATCGTATCCAAAAAGTAAACGTTTTCTGAAACGCTCACAGATGTTTTAAAGTTCTAACTGGCAATAAAATCTATCCAACGAGTTGAAACAAGTATTTAACTCGCTCCTAGCTGTCCTCAGCCGGTTGTTTTTTAAGACATTGCGCAAGAGTTGCGCCAGTAGAGATAAAATTACTGATTCCCCTACTGGTCAGAAGTTGAATTGCATCTTCTAATGCAAAATATTATGAAACCGGCTGAGGACAGAGGCAAATTAAATACTTTTTTCAACTCGTTGGATAGCTTTTATTGCCAGCTAAAACTTAAAACATCTGTGAGCGTTTCAGAAAACCCTTACTTTTTGGATACGATGTGCAGAAAGGGGTAAGAAACATGTAAAGTGGAAAATGTGCGACAATGTCCTGCTAAAACGGCACCGGGAAATATAGGACCTCATCTCGAAGCTTCATAGCGGAGGGAGAGGTTCTATGGGGCTACACTCCATGATAGCTCCCGGCCTCCCGCTGTCTCGGGTCCCGGCAGAGGTAGAGAGTCCGTCCAAATGCAGTGAAGATCAGTTTTTTTCCGTAGCCCCATTTAGAACCCCTCCCTCAGCTATGTAGTTCCGAGATGAGGTCCTACGTGGCCCTGTGCCGTTTGAGAAGGACATTTTCGAATATTTTACACTTTACATGTTTCTTACCCCTTTTCTGCACATCGTATCCAAAAAGTAAAGGATTTCTGAAATGCTCTCAAATGTTTCAACTTCTAGCGCGCAATAAAATATATCCAACTAGTTGGAAAAAAAGCGTTTAAATAGCTTCTCTCCTCAGCCGGTTCCATAATATTATGCATTAGAAGATGCAATTCAACATTTGACCAGTAGGGGAGTCAGTAATGTCGCCTCTGTGGGCGCAACTTCCGGGTATGTCTTAAAAACATTTAGGAGATAAGCTATTTAAACGCTTTTTTCAACTCGTTGGATAGATTTTATTGGGCGCTATATGTTAAGACATCTGAGAGCATTTCAGAAAACCTTTACTTTTTGGATACGATGTGCAGAAAGGGGTAAGAAACTCGGAGCTATCGTGGAGAGTGAGATTCCAGAAGGGGAAGTTGACAAACCTCCATGTTCTGATCAGAAGTCGATGCCATGTCGTTGGCAGAACCCTCCGTGTTCTCTTCAGAGGGTGGAATGTTGACACAATCCTCCTCCATGATCCGTGTATTAGTAGGTGATGATAATATTGGCACAGGCTGCACAGTATATTATGTTTGCAGCTTAATTAGGAGAAGAAAACTATGTTTTTTTTCCTAACGAGACGTTCAACCACCAAGCAAAGCTGATAGCCGCCAACCAGTGTTGCCAGGTTTGGTTTTGTCAGAGAAATAAGCATCCACCAGGTCTAAGTAAACAAGCCCAAAAGAAGCAACTTATGCCACACGAGCACTTCAAAGTACCTATGCGTCGGCTACAAGCTCACAATTGATTGATTGATTGATTGATGTACTTTATTTAGTAAGACATGAGAACAACAGTACATGGAAGTACAAATTCACAATACAAGGTCTAGCCATTGACAAAGGTCTAGCCAATGACAACGCGTCGCATTGTAGATCTGCTAATTTCAAAAACTTTTGCAATAAAATTGGGATTTATTTTTATGACAAGTTGACAACACAAATGTTCCCTGTCACAAAACATTGTCATGTCATTATTTGAGAACCACTGGTTAAATCATAATTTAAAAAAATTGGAAGCAAGCCTAAATAAGTTAGTACACGTTAGAAACAAGCCCAAAACAACTTAACCCGCAACTACCGATTTTTACAAGCAACTTAATCTGAGTTCCCAGAAGTTTTCGCCAGAGCTGGCAAGGACAAGCAACTTGAACGAAAAACAAGCCCAAAGTCGCTTATAATAAGACATGGCAACCCTGCCACCAACTTTCCGGGGGTCCTGTTAGACCACGCGTCGCTTCCATATGACGTCACGTAAAAATAACAACCACCCATCCGACAACCAAGGAGTTGCCGTCCGTCAAAAGCCTCTTATCTCCGTATTTTAACTTTTTATGTGTTTTCGTAAATAGTGCCTTATTTTGTTACGCAAGCGTGTCCCACAAAAGTAGTGAAAACAAACGATAAACAAGCTCGTGTTGTGAGCTTGTAATTTGTATATTGGCTATTTTCACTATTTAATTTTAAAGCAAACTTTACTAAAAAAAAGGTTACGGTTTTGGACATACAAGGTTTCCACCCGAGAGCAATGAAAGGAACTAGGTCACGTTCTAAGCACTGGGACAAGCTGGAGCCCAAACGTTGTTGAAATGCATTATTAAAGTAAGAATCTCCAGGTCAGAGAACTTTAAATTAGTATTTCTAAGTCTTATTTTATCCACAAGGTGGCGCCATTTCTTCATAAAACGGAGCACTCATCTAACGGCACTACAACAGAAGTCTGAACTTTCGAGCATAATGAAATCCCTGATTTCATCACTTTCTTTTACAGTGTTTGTAGCTTTAACATGTTAGTCTATGATCTGTCCAATAGAGAAACAATATATTACAATGACATGATTACAATTTAGGCATTTGTAAATGGCTAAATTGTAAATTGTAATCATGTTCAAGTAAGACAACTCACACCAAACTACATCCATATTGTACAGCCCTACAATTAGCCTATGGTAATGGTACCTAAGGCAGTTTGTTCAAAAGTCAGTTATGTTGGGGACATTTTTAAGCCTTTATAAGAGATACAGAAAGATGTGGAGAGTAGATGGTCCAGCCTGCCAAGAATCCAACAGTAGGCTACAGATCAGCTGCTAGTCCATGTGGACTATAGCTCAGTAGATAGGGTCCGGAGACGCCCAGGGGTCCTTGTGGGGGCTCAAACTTCTCCAAGGGGTCCCCACTTTTTTTTTAAAAAGTGAAACATTTTAACAACACAAATATTGTATGGGGTCCCTGGATACAAATATTTTCATATGGGGGTCCGTGGACAAACACATTTCCTTCAAAAGGGGATCTCCCATGATAAAATCAAAGAAAGATGTCCCGCACAAAAACAGCCCCAAAAGGAAATGATCGTTGTGGTCATTGTGCGCAGTGTAATAACTAATACAAGACAGGTGGGCACTAGGGACATCTGGACCAGGACAACTGTGCACCAAAACCATCTGGGCACTAGGGACATGTGGGCAGGGCACTTAGGTTCGGACCTCGTTGTTGTGTTGTGTTTGGGGGTTTAAAGAACAGTGGGTTAAATATCACTTACCAACAACAAAGCAGCATGCTATGTCAAGTTTAAAAAAAAATACTAATCCTAATTCAGGTGCCCACTGTCCCTAGTGCCCAGATGGTTTTGGTGCACAGTTGTCCTGGTGCCCACCTTTCAGGTGCCCACTTATCTCCACCCCTAAGAGTGCCCACTCGTCCAGGTGCCCACATGCCCCTTGTGTCCAGATAGTTTTGGTGCCCACCTCTCCAGGTGCCCACTCATCCTGGTGCCCAGTCATCTCCACCCCTAAGTGCACACTCGTCCAGGTGCCCATATGTCCCTAGTGCCCAGATGGTTTTAGTGCCCACCTGTCTTGTTAACGTAATAACACTACCAAAACAACGCACTTATCATGTAGCTTTCCGCACACGGGGGGAAGAAAAGTTCCCTATTGGAAGTGTCATCACCTGCGCCAGCCCTCATGTAATCGACATGATACAATGCCCCTAGCCCATGTTGGTTAAACTAGAAAAATAAAGCAAAGTATTAGTGAGCGCAAGAGCTCAATACGCAGGAACGATCGGGACTATCCTGTTGCTATTAATTTCAATGATGCAAAACACGACCAATCCTCCTTCAGGTGGCGATATGGACTTTCTATTAGAGAGAAGGGGCGCCTTCTGGATATTTACACTTCAAACATTGGCTAAAGGCTTAAATGATGAATTTGCACAATTCCAGCTTTTGAGGTGTGCATCGGCTAAAAATGTGGGGGTCCTTCACAGGAAAAGAACCACTGTTTTTGATGATCAGGACAGTGCACCCATGTGGCATGTGCCCTAATCACTTGGCTATTGGGATACCACAATATACATTTTATTATATTGATTTCTACGAGTAAACAAGAGTAAAAATCTTTGGATTTGGTTCAACATTGTAGCACAGTAACAAAATAAATAAGAATAGCAACAGGTAGTATAAGTGAGAAATAGCTAAATATGTACATTAATCCTCATGTTGAGGTGCTTGAAGATGCTGTGTGCATAGGTCCTACTTCTATACCTATGATTAAATTATTTTTAAAATAAGCAGGTGATAAGCAGCAGTTGTTCCCCCAGCACTTTCAAGGCTACCAGCAGCCACCGATTACTGTGGAAATCACAGACAATTATGGATTTCACTTAGACCACACTTTCCACTTAGTTTCAAAGATGGCTACAGTGATTAACCATCAAGGCTAAAAGCATCAGCATAAGTGGCGAGCATTAAAGAACGGAGTAGCAATGCTCACACATTCAGCCTCATTCATTAAATGTATGTTCCAGGGAGCATGCATTTGTTGCCAAATGGCATATGGCAATATGCGCATTCTACTTTGAGATTTCAGATGTGTGTGTGCAAGTGTAAAGTTTGACTTTCCAAAAGGCTGGTGTAAAGGTGGTGAATGGACAGAGAGGGACCGACCTAGCCACCCATAGAGTGCTAGTGGGCCTAAAACACTGTATGGGTCAAATACACTCCATCACTTACTTTTTGTTGTCTTTTAATATGAAGCAAATTGGCCTTACATTGTATGAAATTGTGCAACACAAATAAACTTTACTTTGCATAAGAATTAAATAATACACTCCCCAACACTAAATGCGAGGTGAACAGTGGTACTTATTTTCATTTGTATAGACCCCTTAACAGACGACGTCACACTGATAAGAACCAGTTTGCGTGCGCAGGCCGGCACCAAATGAAATCCATTCTGTCATGTCTCGCTAGGACGCGCCTCACTAGCCAACACACAAGAGGTCGAATGTACTGAAACCAGCGCACCCCAAAACAATATGTTGGGGATTGATTGCATGAAACAATCACCTGTGTGTCCAGTCTCAATGTTGGTAAACAAATAATTGGTCTATTGGACAATCTCTCATGATTGTAGGTCCATGTCCTGTGCGAGATTCCTCATCATCTTCCCCATCTTCTTGGGGGCTTTGATTTTCTGTGGGTAAGTAAACTTCTCAAAGCCCTGGTGTGCTCTCCCAGGAATGTACCTGAAGAGATGGTCCTTCTTATACTCAGCCACAAACTTAGCGATGTCAGCTTGTCTTCTTGTCTTGTAAGCATGTGATGATGCCAGAGATGTTGTGAGGTGGCTGCCGTTCCCTGTGATGAGAAGCCGATTCGCCTCACTTCCAAGTGCTCCTGCCATCATTCCACAGAGCTTCATCTTTTCATTGGTGTAGTGGTCGCTCACACGTCCCAAGGACTCTACAAAATACAGAATTATACAGCTCAGCTGTGGTGAAAAACATTGTAAAAATACTCTGTTACAAGTAAAAGTCTGTTATTAAAAATTCACTTGAGTAAAAGTACAAAAGTATCGGCATGAAAATGTACTTAAAAGTACCAAAAGCAAAATGTCCCATTTCACGTCAGCTTGTAGATTGGCTGAAAGTGGTTAATGTATGTTTTGTAATAATAATCAAAACCTACTAAGTAACTAGTAGCTGAAGTTTTCAAATAATTGTAGTGGAGTAAAAAGTACAATATTTGCCTCTGAGATGTGCCTGTCACAGAAGAATGAGAGCGAGAGAACCTGTTGTACAATAATAATAATATACCGACTAATTACATATTAATATATAATGATATAATATGTAATGATAATAACTATACATCACAACAGTGCATAGCAGAATGTTCATTTTAAAGATATGTTTGGGGGCTTTCTTTGCCTTTAGTGACACGCAGCAAAGGTTGTCGGGATCGGGAGTTGAACCCACGACACGGTGTCAGGCGGCATTAGCAGCCTAGGTGCCCAGACGGCTACACCCTCCAGACCAGAATGTTCTTTTAATACAGCCATTGACGGCAACCTGAGTTGTGTCCTATATGTTTTTTATTTATTTCATTGATGAGTTCACTTTATAGGCCTCTACATCTGACTCACTATATAGGCAGTAGCCTATGAGACTGAATTCGGACACAACCAATGTCTTAGTAAACAAGGGTTTGTGTCATAAATAATGCAAAGCCTTGACATAATCAAGATGAGAACTATGTTACATTTGTCACTCAACAAATGACATACCATAACTGTGAAATTATTTAGCAATTATAAGTTCAGTAACATACCTTTGAATTCGATATTCATGAATTCATTGACTAAATCCAAGCTGATGTTGCATCCAGGTTTTCCTTCAAGGTTTGCCACACGGTTCCACTTCAGGTCTTGTCTAATCTCCTCTGGGTAGAATCCTTCGATCCCTATTCAAACAAGATGCACTTCATTAATGACATTGGTATAACAGTGACAGAATGTCCATAGCAACACATTACATGTTCTATGTCCTACCGGTGAGCATTCGATGGCAGGTGGTAAAATCCTTGAGGTGTTTTCTAGCCCAGAACAGAACCATGTCCATTTTCCAGAAGTCTGTCATGGCTTCTCCATCACCCTCTTTGATAGCATCTCTTCTTGCCATGTTATAAAGCCCCTCCCACACAAGAGCCTTTGTGTAGTTGAGCACATGGTCGTCTGCATCGGACGCAATGAAGCACATCTCTGAACAGTACCATGTAGCTGTAATGGGGAAAGAAACAGTATCAAGCATTTTATAAAGCACATTTTCACACTTTATCCCCTCTACTGGTGATCATTATCAGATCATTTACTTCAGGTAATTCTAGTTTTAGTCTATTTTTTGTACACAATATCTACATTTTACATGCATTTGTATTACTTTTTAATTCATAAAAGTCAAAGTTCAAGTCCCAGTAATAAAACCTCCAGGTCTGAAGTCAGTTACAAGTCACAGATTATTCTAGTCTAGGAGTCTAGGCGGTCAACACTACAGGACATTGGAAAGGACATTGAGTTATTTCTTACACTCTTCAGAGTCAGCATTGCCTTGTTCTGACGGACTCAGACAGTCCTTGTGGTACCACTCATGTCTTCTGCACTGGTCCATGAGTGCACACTGTACCATCTGTCCCCCTCGTTGCTCTTTACAGAAACAGTATACGTAGGTGCCATCTCCTTGACAAGCTGGGCTGCAGAACCAATCCTGAGTGACGGTCGGATCGGTTGTTGGGTCTATCGGCGCACAACCTTCATGGAACCACACACCTCCACAAAGGTTGCTGCAGCACTGCACTAATGTTTCACCTGGTCTTTCTAAAATGAAGTAGACACAGATTTAATTATGATATAAAATCGCTCAACAATCTGACCTATAAGGCAAGACAATTTTATTTGTATAGCACTTTACATTCACAAAACCAGTGCAAGGTACTATATAATGCATAAAAAGGCATTAAAAAAGATGGAAAAAAATACCATTTAAAAGCATGATATATGGGGGAAAACTAAATAATAAAAAGGATTTAGCTGCATGGCAGTAATTGACCGGGCTCCACAGAATGACAAAAAGTGGGTAAATGTTTTTATCGTGGAGGGTTGATTGTTTATATGTCCAGAATCAGATGTACATTCCAGACCAAGTGTCACCTCTATATCAATCAGAGTTCTGCACTGGGTTTGTTTAATATACTGTATGTCTGTAGCACCTGAGGCATTAGACTTTTTTTTAAATAACTTAATGCATGCTCTTATTTGCCTACCTTCTCCACAGAAACAGACTTCTTTCCTCTCGACTTCAGAGAGACTTGCAGTGGCAGCAGCAGTATTTATGTCTTCTTGAGGTGGTGGCATCCACACCAAGTCCACCAGTCTGTGTGAGAGTCCACTAAGCCACTCCATTTGGGCCTCAGCGTCTGTGGGGAAGTCTGAAGGCTGCTGATCAACAGCGTCAAGGTTGCACTCAGTAGCAGCGTATAAAGTGATGTAAGCGGAAGTCACAAACTTTGTAGGAAAAGAAAAGAAAAAAAATCATTTGTTTTTGGTTTAGGTGATATGAATTGCAGAACATGCATGGAAATATTATACAAGTATGAGGAAAGTTAAAGCAATTTTAAGTAAGAGCACATTTTATGAATATTACCGTGATGAAATCCACACCCCAGACACGTAGGATTGTTTCCTTGACCTTTCCTTCAATACTCAGGCCTCTCACTGCAAACACTGATTTGAGCTGGGACAGAGATCCTCGAGCCTCCAGGCTCTTCTCACTGCATAGCATTTGCATAATGTCCTGTGGTTCAAGAGATGATGATAAATATAACTGCCAAAACTAGACAACTTTTTTTCTTTTGTATAATGAATGAATGAATCTCAAATGAATCTGTTAAGACAATTAATCCTCCCTTCTGTGTCGCCACTGCTGTTTTAACCTACTGGCTCACCTGCCAGTGAGGAGCCCCCACGTAGCACCTCTGACAGGCGCCGCCCCAGCCCATAGTAGCCACTAGCACAGCAACAAACACCACCCTCCCAGACCGCCTTTACACCCATGAACATGGACAATTTTGTATTTGTATAGATGTCACAGTAGGATTGAAAAAGGTGCACTCATTTTCAGCAACGGAGGCGCGCCGTCTGAAGGTGACTTGAGCCACAAGAGGCACCACCGAGCGAGCTTAGGCGAGCGAGTCGCCGTGCCGAGCGTTGCGAAAGGTCCCTAGTCTCGGTACCTCGGAGACGTCATTACTTTTTTTGTCGGGGAGCCCCACCCCGCCGCAGGGGAGGAGAATTCGAAGAAAGCGAGCACTCCTTTTCCAATCCGACTTATTTTTCAATCTGACTGCAACATATACACTCGGCCAAGCAGGATGCACCGTGCTGGATTCAAACCCCAAGACTCCATGGTTGGTGGTGCACAGGTACCTTTCCCCTTAACCACCTGAGGGCCCTCATTATTAGATAAGTTATGTGATAGTTAATTAATTCTTCATCATACATTTATACAAATCAAACCTGTAGATCGTCACCTGGTAACAAAGGGATTCCTTGTGATATTCTGGTGGCGCGTCCACAAGCCCTTCAAATCTCTGTTCGGCTGTTGGGCTGTTGGGCTCCTCAGTTGTGTCAATGTTTAGGCCGTCTGAACAGCACAATACTTTGTGGGGTTTCCCTGTTGGAACATATTTAATAAGGCCGTCCATTATCTCAGTATCTCCTTCTGTTGTGCTCGAGTCCACAGGGACTGCACCAAGATTGACCTGTAAAAAGAAAAAAGAAAAGAAAAAAAAAACAGCCCATTAGAGAAATGTAAAGGCATAGTTATTTTTGGGGGAATTTCATTATCTTTAGCCTCACTAGTCTAAAGAGGGCCCAGTCCGTCAGCTGGTGGGTGGCATCAGTCCATCCCTATGTTCCCCGGGTTCTATGTTCCTCGCTTATGTTAGGGTTAGTGAGTGTAAGTGGGTTGTAAGCGGGGAGCATAGAATCCAGGAAACATAGATATGCTCCCAGTCCAATGATTTGGTCGCACACAACATACGGCATCTAAAGAAATATAGGCTGGATTTCCATGGAATTTGCCGTGTTAGTAATGTGAGTGATTGTACATTTGTACGTGCCGACTTACAACATTGCTCTTCTCCTTCATCTGCTTGGAGAATAAATGGGGAATGTGCCATACAACCTTGCTTCTCAATCCTTCCAGGGCTGTGAGGTTGTCAACAATTATGCGCATCACAATTGTCTTCATGCGCTGCCGCAGTGCCTCATATGTCTAACATAAAAAAGAAAGAAAATATATTTATTTTGTTGACAGCAAGCTGGTGGTCATGTTTGTGTATGTTTTCTATAAAGGATGTGTACCTGTTTTGATGGGAGGATGCTATCTGGGGACACCTCAACTGCCTTTTTCGGAAGCCCTCGTAGAACGCTGAAAGGTATGCGGTTTCTATGGGCAAAGCGAAATGCCCAAATCGTGGGCTTGTTTCCTCCTAGACGTTCATGCTTGGCATGGGATGTTATCTGGTAATGGGAAGACATGAGGTTTTATTGCTAGGGAAGAATTCATTCAACAAAATAGTAATAAACCAGTATGACGAAAAAGTTAAAGTAATACCTTGACTCGGTCCCAATTGAGAGAGTAGGCTGGAACTCGATCTGCATTGAATGCGTATCTCCTCATCTTTAGTGTCTTTAGTTCTTTCTAAACATAATGGAGATGAAAGGACAGGTGTTTAATGAAAACAATTATTCAATTTGAATCACACCATCAAGCTATATATACACATACATGAGAGAAAAAGTTAGTTTTACATGGCTACAACTTTTCTTTTTTACAATGGGTATACATTTTTACAAGGTGTTATGGTCATATTGCCCCCCTATATACACTCACCTCAACCTGTCCTTTCCACAGCTTAACCTCTTTATCGTGGTCATCTTGGAGTCTGACTATGTGTTTCATTGAGGACACTATGGACAGGGAGACGCCAAGGCTATTCATGATCTTGAACATCTTTTGAGGACAACCTTCCCTCCACATCTCAACACCAATAAGAGACTGGACAAATGTATGTCTTTGGCTGCCGTCGAATAGAGCGATAGACACGGCCATTGCAATCCTCTTATCCACCAGCTGTTGAGCTTCCTCTTCAGTCATGAACCTACACTCCAACATTAAAATACATAGTTAGCTTCATGTTCTTTTTATAAAGTACCAACTGGTGATTATTAGAAAGACATCAATCTTAAAAGTTAGTGCTATGTTCTTTTACAGTATACTGACGTGATTATTAGAACTTTGTTTTTTTACAGTGGAAGTGAAATACTATTGGACTCTTGCCTTTTAACATAATACAATTAAAATGTGTAGCAAACTTGTGTAATAAATCTCCCCCATTAGTGATCAAGACTGTATCTGTCAAATTTTTCAAATTCCGGTTGGCTACGAATTGGAAAAATGCCATGCATTATATACTTTGCTCCAGTTAATATTTATGACTAGAATGTGAAGAAAACAAATAGTTGTTTGTTACTAAAGGCTGGCAGTAGTAGTTGTTAGGTTGGTAGGTATGTGTTCAAGAGTGCAGTTATAGGGAGACACAGTATTGTCACTGAGCCAATCAAAATGCAAGGTATAATAACTAGAATTACTCTATACTTGTTTTTTTGGAGAGTTTCTTAACTTTTTCGTTCATATGTTCATAAGTTGGAAACGGTTCACTCCAAGGCCAGGGCAGCAGGGTTATGAGTCATTGCTTTGCCTTGTGGCCTAAGTATTCTGCTTTACAAGTATAAAGTTAACACTGTAACCTGAAAAAGACTGCAAAGTCGAAACATTGTTAAGTTTGTAATATAATAAGTACGTTTGGAATAGTTGGAGCATCTTAAAATTGATTTGCGAGCCCTTGCTTCTTGTAAAATATACAAATCTAACATCATCATTAACAGTGTTACACACCTCCGCGGTTCTTTTTTGCCAACCCCATATTGTCCTGTGATTTTCTTTGCCTGTGGGAACATCGACCGAAGGCAAGTAAGAGTAAGAGGCGCCTTTTCCTCAACCCATTCATTTGTCTTCTTCCAACAAAATGAGGCCAGATTTTCGGGTGTGAGTTGCTTCCTGAAAGGTCCCTCCTTATCTCTGTTCATCTTAATACGCTGTAAACAGTATTTTAAAAACAATCATCAATACATTCATAGAGCTTTCTTTTAAGATAATGACATCATTTCAATCTAAAGAATAATATTTTGGGGGGCAGTATCTACAGGGTTTAACAGGGACAAGGATTTTTAACAATGAATTTTACCCCATTTCCAGGCCTATAGTGTTGTGCAAAATAAGGCTCTTACACCAGTGTGTTATCAATGCCCCAAGACAGACTCGAGCGAACAACAATTCCACAAGCTAACGTATCATGGTGCAACGTGTAGTTGTAGCTTGTAGATCTATTATTTTTGTCACATGACATCGCGTATACATTAGGCCGCAATCAAGCAACTCGTGCAACAGTTAATTAATTATTTCAGGTATGTTAGACATGTTCTGGGACATGTTTTTATGAACCAAATCAATAGCCAAAAACAATGTATGTCCAAACATTTTCCAAAACATTTGATTCATTCCAAACCTTTTCCAAGCCTGGGGAAAAAAATCTTATTTCAAAATATTTCTAGGAATGTTATTACCATGGAACCCTGTATCTAAGAATGTATACCCCATGTCTAGGGATGAGATATCAAATGAAGTCTCCAGAGCATTAGCTACATGTACAGTATGTCTAGTTTTAATTTTGGTTATAGTAATACTGTGACAAATTAAATGCTCCTTTCCGGGACTTAAAGGCCAAGAACACTTCGCTAGAGGTTTGAGTTGTGTAGTTAGTAACTACACAGTTACTAACTAACAGTAGTTACCTCACCATGATGCAACTCCAATAGAATAGTGGGCAAGAAATAAAAAATAATTAGAAGAAATAAAATAAACTCAAACAAAGCTGATTCTGACAGTATAGTTCACTGGGACATGTACTCTTTTTTTTGTGTTTTTTTAATTAAAAATACTGGAACCCCGGATCTTGATCCGGATCTTCAAATAGTAAAATCAACAGGAACTTGGAATTTTTATAAAAAAAACACCTCAGAGTGGTTTTGTGTGTGGTCGTGGTGTTCATTAATATGCGCTGTGTCCTGTCCAAATGAACCTATAATAAATAAACAAACAACTTCTCAAAGCATCTATACACCATATATTTATGGAAATAGCAGATCTACAAGCTCAGAACGCGTTGTGAGCTTGTAGATTGGGCTGTTTCAAAAGGCTATTATTAAATGTCAGTCTATTTGTCTTCATATGTTCAATGCCAAAAAACACAATGAAACCGTTAATCACAATTGTTTGTATGACAATTAATCGTCAACTAAAATGTCATGATCGTGAAACCCTACCTCTTTGCATATGATTTCTTGGAACACTTTGTTGAAAGCAGCTGTAGCAGATGGCAGTTCAAGCAGTCGTCTTATTGCAGGAAGATATTGTGAGCGTTTTAAATAGTAAATCGCTTGGTTGACTTTCCCCACCTTCTTCTTGGGAGCTGTAGATGGACCATCTGATGTGGATGACAGACAACATGAATGGCATTAAGGGGGGGGGGGGGATCTTGTTTTATATACTAGAAATTGTATTCAAATCCTTTAAAAGTCATTTGTGTGGCTGGTAAATTCCAAATGCATAATGCATTTATTTTGGGCTGACACTCACAACACGTTGTAAGCTTGTCAATCTGCTATTTTTGAAAATAAGAATAAAATGATAAGGACTCCAGCAGTGGCGTACCCACCATAGAGGCAGGGCAGGCGGCCTGCCCAACTAAAATCTAGCCTCCCCTAGAAAATAAAGTAAAAGACTGAAAAACAGGCAGTGAAAAAAATCCAAAGAGAATAGTGGCCGTCGGACCTCGTCCATTCACGCGGGCAGCTAATCACTACCGTATCCAAACAGCAGAGCGACGTCGCCTATACTATAGTGATGCAAATGTTTGATTTTATCTTCATGGGGTGCCAGGTGTGGGGGTCTCTGGGCCATCACCTGTACTCACCAGGCATAAAAGGGGCTCTGAGTATGAGAGCAGCTTGAACCATTAAACTACAACATGAAGAGACCACTGCTGAATAATTGATTGATCGATTATACTTGCATATTGTTTTTATTAACGTTTTTCAGTTTTGTAGTCAGTGTTGCGTTGTTAACTTGTTTCCCCCGAGATTTTTTTCCCGAGTACCCCCCCCCCCCCTTCGGAGGGGGGGGGGGGGGGGGGTAGGTAGAGAAAAAAATCTCGCCTGCCCTAAATGTAATTTCTGGGAACGCCACTGGACTCCAGTCAAGGGTTCATGTTTTTAAGTAGACTGAAAAAAAGTTTACTACTGTAATCTGTTATTTCCTTGAAGAAATTAATCATCATATTGATAACAATAGTTATACATATATACACACACACACACACATATTTTTTTTTTTCTTTATTAATAATAATAATAATAATAATAATAATAATAACCTGATTTCGTGTTTGTAGAGTCACGGTCCATCCTCATTTTTTTGCAAGGCAGAGGGTTTTTTTTCATAGAAAAACCAGTCCAGGTGCGCTTATTTTTTTGTTGTTTTTTGATTTTTGGCATTGCCTTTTGTTTTTGTACCCACTTCTCGCACGGATTTCTACATATAAACTCATCCGGTGAAAGATGGGGCAACAGTACTTGCGCAGTCTTCAAATCAACCAGCTGAGATATTCTTACTCTTGACAGGTTTTTGTGTGCGTCGTATTTGAGTTCTTTTTTGCAGCGACTGCATCTAATAATCTTAATAGAACCGGACGCCTCCGCACTCTGTTCAGACGTCGATGGCCCCTCCGCACTCTGTTCAGACGTCGATGGCCCCTCCGCACTCTGTTTAGACGTCGATGGCCCCTCCACACTCTGTTCAGACGTAGATGGCATGTCGTTGTTGGCAGAATCTTTCAAGTTGCAATTGGTAGGTAGCACAGTAGGCACGGTACAGGTGCGCAATTGTTTGTCTCCTCGACCTGGCTTTGTTTTTGAATATACCCACTTTTGGCACGGATCTTTACATATAAACTCCTCCGGTGAAAGATGGGGAAACAGTACTTGCGCAGTCTTCAAATCAACCAGCTTAGATATTCTTGTTCTTCCCAGGGATTTGTGTCGTTTGTCGGGTTTGAGTTCTTTTTTGCAGAGACTGCAGCGTCGCACGGAAACAGAACCAGACCCCTTCGCGCTCTGTTCGGACGGACATGGCATGTCATTGTCGCCAGAATCTTTCACGTTCCAATTGGTAGGTAGCACAGTAGGCACGGTACAGGTGCGCTTATTTTTGTTTTTAGTGCATGGCGTTGTTTTTGAATGTACCCACTTTTCGCACGTATCTCTACATATAAACTCCTCCGGTGAAAGATGGGGCAACAGTACTTGCGCAGTCTGCAAATCAACCAGCTTAGATATTTTTATTCTTGCCAGGTAGCGTCGTGACGGTGTCGTGTATTTGAGTTCTTTTTTGCAGAGACTGCATCTAATAATCTTAGAACCGGAATCCTCCGCTCTCTGTTCGGATGTAGATGGTATGTCATTGTTGTTGGTAGGTAGCACAGTAGGCAGCCTTGGAACGTATATATTATTATTATAGTATATACGTACATATTGTAGAGAACCCTTCGTGTTTGGTTTAAAAGTAGGTGGTACCTTGACAGTCACTTTCACGATTGGTTTGGAAGTAGATGATGCCTTGAAAGAAGCTCCCATGTCGGAACCAGAACCCAAGTCCATGTTCTGCTCAGAATTAGATGCGGTGCTGTTGACACAATCCTCCTCAATGTTTTGTTCAGAAGTAGATGCTATGTTGTTGACAGAAACCTCCATGTTTTGTTCAGAAGTAGATGGCATGTTGTTGCCACAATCCTCCTCCATGTTCTGTTCAGATAAGAGAAGAATAAGATAAGATCTTTATTGACCCAGCTGGGGAAATTCAGGCGCCAAAGACAGTAGAGCGGATAAAATGACATACATCATACATACATATTATTCAATTATGTTTGTTCACTGCAGTAGTGCTGGTGCATATACATTTGTCTTAATTTTTAATATGTGACAATTGACAGCCTGAATGATGTTCCTTACAGAGGACAAGAGGATAAACTGGGGACCCCCACCCTGACAAGCACTTGGAATTGTAAGAGTTGAGGCTTCACGTTGCGAGGCATTGTGAGCTTGTAGATTGGCAATTTTAAAAAAATGGCATATTATATTATACATGCATATTTCTATTAAAAGATTGGTTTTAAAAGGGTCTTAAAAGTCCTTAAATTGTCACTGTACTGTCAACTGTCAAATCATGTGGGGACGCCCCTGGAGGTCTTGACCCACAGGTTGAGAACGACTGTGTTACAACATAGTGCACATTTTTCAAAAGACAGGTAAAAGGCTGGTTGGCATGGCCACGTCCACAACATGTCATATTATATGACAGTCTTGGATGATTTTCAAAATAGTGTTTGCACTTTGTCCCTTTTTGGTCCATGCAAGTACAAAAAGGTTAATATTTCAAATATAAAGTGCTTAACCCAATGCCACGGATGTTACGATTATGCACGGGCTCTCAGAAATACCCGTATCTTCTGAATTGTTCAATAAAAAACATTTTAATCCGATTGGTGGCCATTTTCTCCGTACGCTATCAACTGCGTGACTATCGTTTGGGAGGTGTGTGCACTCTGATACATTGTAACTATGAGAAAATGTTCACCAATCGGATTAAATGCTTATTTAACAATACGGAAAATACGGGTACTTCTGAGGGGCCGTAAATAATTGTAACATCCGTGGCCATGGGGTAAGCACTTTATATTTGAAATCTGAACGTTTATGTAGATGTACGGACCAAAAAGGGACCAAGTGCAAACACTATTTTGAAAATCATCCAAGACGGTCATGACAAACCTTAGCCCCTTTTTTTAACCATACTCTCTCCACGATAGCTCTGAGATGAGGTCCCGCTGTCTCGGGTCCCCACAGAACAGTCCGTCCAAATGCAGTGAAGATCACTTTCTTTCGCAACATCGTATCCAAAAAGTAAAAGTAGTCCGAGACACCTACAGATGTTTGCAATGTCACTGTAAAGTAACATTTTACCGACGGGGTTGAAAAAAACGTTTAAATCGCTTATTTAGTCAGTCTGTGCCATATTTTCCCATTGTAGTCGAATCGGGAGCAGTACTGGTTGTTCTGGGTTTAACAGGGGAAACAATGGCACAGGCTGACTAAATAAGCGTTTTAAACGGGGTTTTCAACGCCGTCGGTTAAATGTTACTTTCCGGCGAAATTACAAACATCTGTAGGCGTCTCGGACAACCTTTACTTTTTGAATAAGATGTTGCGAAAAGGTTTTTTTTTCACTGCATTTGGACGGACTCTACCTCTGCCGGGACCCCAGACAGCGGGACCTCATCTCGGAGCTATCGTGGAGAGTGAGAGTCCAGAAGGAGCTTGACAAACCTCCATGTTCTGATCAGAAGTCGATGCCGTGTCGTTGGCAGAACCCTCCGTGTTCTCTTCAGCAGGTGGAATGTTGTCACAATCCTCCTCCTCCATGTTCTGTGTATTAGTAGGTGATGATAATATCGGCACAGGCTGCACAGTATATTATGTTTGCAGCTTAATTAGGAGAAAAACAATGTTTTTTCAGCAAGATGTTCAACCACCAAGCAAGGCTGAGCAGATAGCCGCCAACCAGTGTTGCCAGATTTTCTGAGAGAAATAAGCCACTAGGTCTACGTAAACAAGCCCAAAAGAAAGCAACCTAGGCCACATGAGCACTTTAAACCTATGCGTTGGCTACAAGCCCACAGCGCGTGGCATTGTAGATCTGCTATTTTCAAAAACTCATGGGGGGAAAAAAAATTACAAGCAACTTAACAGAAAAGAATAGCCCAACGTCGCTTATAATACGCGGACATGGCAACCCTACCACCAACTTTCCGGGGGTCCTGTTAGACCACGCGTCGCTTCCATATGGCGTCACGTAAAAACAACAACAGCCCACAGACAAGCAAGGAGAAGTTGCCGTCGGGCAAAGACCTCGTATCTCTCTTTAACTTTTTATGTTTTTTCGTAAATTAATGCCTTATTTTGTCACACAAGAGTGTCCCATAAAAGTAGTGAAAACAGCCAATATACAAGCTCGCGCTGTGGGTTTGTATATTGGCTATTTTCACTATTTAATTTAAAAGTAAACTTTATTTCTTTTTTTAAAGTAACGGTTTTGGACATACAAGGTTTCCACCCGACAGCAACGTTCTAAGCACTGGGAGGCAACCCTGGAACCCAAACTTTGTTGAAATGCATTATTATATCAAGCTAAGCACCTTGTCAAATAAAAAGGTTTAGTAAAAAAATAATAATAATCAAATAAATGCGACTTGTATAATATTATGCAAGTATTTCTAAGTCTTATTTTATCCACATGATGGCACCATTACTACGTAAAACGGAGCACTCATCTAACAGCACTACAACAGAGGTCTGAAGTGTCCAGCATAATAAAATCCCTGATTTCATCACTTGTACAGTGTTTGTAGCTTTAACATGTTAGTCTGTGATCTGTCCAATAGAGAAACAATATATTACAATGACATGATTACAATTTAGCCATTTCATTGTAAATGGCTGCATTGGAAACTGTAATCTTGTTCAGGTATAGACAACTCACATCAAACTACATACCAATACAAGTCAGTTTGTTCAAAAGTCAGTTTGGGGACATTTTTAAGCCTTTATACGAGAGACAGAAAGAGAAGAAATATAGAGTAGGGTAATGACACAGCAAATGGTCCAGCCTGCCAATAATCAATTAGTAGGCTACTGATCAGCTGCTAGTCCATGTGGACTAGCTCAGTGGTTCTCTAAATAGGGTCCGATGACACCCAGGGGTCCCTGTGGAGGCTCAGAGGAGTCTAATATAGAATACAAATAAATGTAACCACTTTAGCCCTACATGCATAGGCTATTTTAAAGTAACCTGCTTGTAGATCGAAAAATTCTGTTTTAAATAATTGTTAAACATTTTAACACATCTTGTATGGGGTCCCTGGATCAAAATATTTTCATATGGGGGTCCGTGGCCAAATACATTTTTATTTGACATGAAAAGGTTCGAGAACCACTGGTTTCGCTTATCAGGACAGTGCACCCATGCATGTGCCCTAACCACTTGGCTATTGGGATACCAAAATATATATTTTATTGATCTCATATACGAGTGAGTATACATGTTTGGATTTAGTTCAACATTGTAGCACAATAACAAAATAATTTAGAATAACAGTTAAGTGAGAAATAGCTAAATGTGTACATTAATCCTCATGTCATGTAATCATCAAGGTGCTTGAAGGTGCTGTGTACCTAGGTCCTACTTCTAAATAGTATACATTATACATACCTATGATTAAATTATTTTAACAAAATAAGCAGGTGATAAGCAGCTATTGCAATTGTTGTTCCCCCGGCGCTTTCAATGCTACCAGCAGACACCATTACTGTGGAAATCACAGTAAATTATGGATTTCACTTGGACAAAACTGTCAACAGTTTCAAAGATGGACACAATGATTAACCATTAGGCTAAACACAAAGGCAAAAATTGTCATTATTATACTGATGCTAGAAGTGGGGGGCATTAAAGAACAGAGCAGCGCCAGCAATGCTCACACTTTCAACCTCATTCGTTAAATATATGTTCCAGGGAGCATGAATTTGCCTAGCAAATGCACATTAGACTTTGAGATAATGTGTGTGTGCAAGTGTAAAGTTTGACTTTCCAAAAGGGTGGTGCTAGAAGAAAGGCCATGGGGACACCATTTTTCCCCCAGTTGAAAAGTGGTGAATGGACAGAGAGGGACCAACGTAGCCATCCATAGAGTGCTAGTGGGGCTAAAACACTGTATGAGTCAAATACACACCATCATTTACTTTTGCTGTCTTTTAATATGAAGCAAATTGAGCTTACATTGTATGAAACTGTGCTATACAAATAAACTTGACTTTACATAAGTATTAATACACTCCCCAACACTAAAAGTGAGGTGAACTGTGGTACTTATTTTCATTTGTATTCAATCTCGATCTCTCATGATTGTAGGTCCATGTCCTGTGCGAGATTCCTCATCGTCTTCCCCATCTTCTTGGGGGTTTTGATTTTCTGCTGGTAAGTAAACTTCTCAAAGCCCTGGTGTGCTCTCCCAGGAACGTACCTGAAGAGATTGTCCTTCTTATACTCAACCAAAAACTTAGCGATGTCAGCCTTTATTCTTTTCTTCAAGAAGGACGATGATGGCAGAGATATTGTGGGCCAGAGGGCGCGGCCAGTTCCGGTGATGAAAAGCCGATCCACGTCATTTCCAAGCATCCCTGCCATCTTGGTACAGAGCTCCATTTTTTCATTGCCGTAGATGCCTTTCACATGTCCCAAGGAATCTACAAATGCAGAATTACAGCTTAGAACAGAGGTTGTCAAATTAGGGTCAGAACGTTAAAGGGCTGTCGAGCTGGTCTTCAGGGGGGCCTCGTGAAATTAGGAAAATTGTGATGTGATTGACTATTGTGATCATATGTAGCCCTTTCTACAACATTAACTCTTCCACTTCATTCTAGACAATTTTTGGAATTCAACAATAAAAACCTCCTTAGATACCTCCTAACATACTATGTTGTCACTCAATACATTACAAAGCTGTGAAATAATATAAAGTCAAATATGAGTTCAGTAACAGACCTTTGAATTCATTATTCATGAATTCACTGACTAAGTCCAAGCCGATGTTGCCTCCGGGCCTTCCTTCAATGTTTGCCACACGGTTCCACTTCATGTCGTGTCTCAGGTGCTCTGGGTAGAATCCTTCAATCCCTATAGACCAGATCAGAATGTTTGTAAATAAACCTGTGCAGCGATTTCTGGGTAGAATGTTTATGGATATCTACACAATATAAAATAAAATGACCAGAACATTAGCTATGTCTAGTTTGTCAACCTGTGGATATCTAAAACAAACAAATACATTTCTTATGGCCGATAACAATATCATAAGTGGGCCGTTTTCCAGAAATAAGGTTAATAAATAATACTGCTCCAATGCAGCAAACATTATCTACCCGTAAATACATTTTTGGCTGTGGTGATGTCATGATGATTTGGTCTATTCAAACAAGTTGGGCTTGATAGCATGACATTGGTATTACAGTGACAGAATCCCCATAGCAACACATTACATTATCAAAATCCTACCGGTCAGCATTCGATGGCAGATGGTGAAATCCTTGAGGTGTTTTCTAGCCCAAAACAGAACCATGTCCATTTTCCAGAAGTCTGTCATGCCTTCTCCATCACCCTCTCTGACGGCATCTCGTCTTGCCATGTTATAGAGCCCCTCCCACACGACTGCCTTTGTGTAGTTGAGCACATGGTCGTCTGCATCGGACGCTATGGTGCACGCCTCTGAGCAGTACCATGTAGCTGTAATGGGAAAAGAAACATTCTTTAATAACCACATTATATTATATTTCTAATCTACTGTACAAATAATAGTTATATTTGTTAGGTAATTCTAGTTGTAGCATAGGTCTAGTATATTTACTTATATACTATATGGGGCGGGGCAGCAGTGGATGATGAATGATGTTGGTGTGTTCATGAGTGAATTCTTACATTCCTCAGCATTGCCTCGTTCTGACGGACTCAGACAGTTCTTGTGGTACCACTCATGTCTCTTGCACTGGTCCATGAGTGCACACTGCACCATCTGTCCCCCTCGTTGCTCTTTGCAGTAACAGTATATGTAGGTGCCGTCGCCTTGACAATCTGGGCTGCAGAACCAATCCTGAGTGACGGTCGGATCGAGTGTGTCATCTATCGGCGCACAGCCTTCGTGGAACCACACACCTCCACAAAGGTTGCTGCAGCACTGCACTAATGGTTCACCTGGTTTTTCTAGAATGAAGTAGACAGATTTAATTTTAATATACAATCCCTCAACTTTTTTACACTTCATATGACATATAAGGCCAAGCAGATTTATTTGTACAGCACATTACTTTCACAAAAGCAATTCAGGTACTATAAATAAGGTATAAAAAGGTGTTCAAAGACAACAAAGACTATGGCTGCAAAAGGCCCAATCTCTGTGTAATGTTTTCATCCATTCATGTTTTATGTTCATTTTGGTCTCGGCCAGGCCAGAAGGGTTCCTAAACCACTGGAAAGATCAGCGTCAACCGTTTTGTGCACACAGGCCAATAACTTAATAACTTAAAGCATGCTCTTATTTGCATACCTTTTCCACAGAAACAGACTTCATTCTTCTTTACTTCGGACCGACTTGCAGTGGCAGCAGCAGTATTGATGTCTTCTTGAGGTGGTGGCATCCACACCAAGTCCACCAGTCTCTGTGAGAGTCCACTAAGCCACTCCATTTGGGCCTCAGAGTCTGTGGGGAAGTCTGAAGGCTTCTGATCAACAGCGTCAAGGTTGCACTCGGTAGCAGCGTATAACGTGACGTAAGCAGAAGTGACAAACTTTGTGGGAAACAAAAAAAAGCATTTGTTTTTGGTTTAGGTGATGTGTATTACAGAACATGCATTGAAACATAATATGAATTTGAGGAAAATGAAAGCAATGCACAACTCATAGATATTACCGTGATGAAATCCAAATCCCAGACATGCTGGAATTTTAGTTTGATGCAGTTGAGAAATTTCTTGTGTGAAAACAGTTTTCTGATGTGGGACAGAGATCCTCGCGCCCTCAGACTCTTCTCACTGAACAGCATTTTCATCATGTCCTGTGATTAAAGAGATTAGTATAATTGACAAACATAGAACATTATTAGACTTTTTTCCTTTATTAGTTATTTTATTTATATATATATAAAATATGTGATGGTTTAATTGATTCTTCATACATACATTTATACAACTCAAAACATGTCCTTGGGTTTGGGGTGCGTTTATAGCTGTGGTTTCCAAACCTTTTAGCTCCAAGAGCCAAAAGAGAAATCGGATGTTTGCCAGGGAGGGACCCAAACTACAGTAGGGAAAATAGCAGATCTACAAGCTTGCATTTGCGAGTTTGCAGATGTGCTTTTTTCACTACTTCTTAGACACTTATTTTCTATTTTAGAGAATTCCTTTGATTATTTTTTGTTTATTCATTAAAAAGTATTTTTGAAAAATCTTTGAATTTGTTTTCAACATGAGAAAATGTGTGAATTTTTGTTGAAATCTTCAGAAAATCTTTTAAAATAATAATAATTGATAACAAAATTTAGGAAACTAAAAATAAAGGGATATTCACCCACTGTTTGGGAAACAGTGGTTTAGTAGCACACCCTTAGTCAAGTCACCTGGTAACACACGGATTCCTTGTGAAACTCTGTCGGGGCTTCCACGAGCCCTTCAAACGTCTGTTCAGCTGCTGATCCATCGGGCCCGGCTCTACGGCTGGGCTCCACTCTGTCGGTGTTTAGGCCATCTCCACAGTACAATACTGGGTGGGGTTTCCCCCACGCTGTTGGAATATATTCACTGAAGCCGTCCATTATGTCAGCAACTGCTTCTGTTGGGCTCGAGTCCACAGGGACCGCACCAAGATTGACCTGTAAAAGAACACAGGGGCATTGAGGACATTTAAAGGCATAGTTCTTTTCGGTGGAATTTCAGTATCTTTGGCCTCGCTAGTGGTGGGGCTTCAATAGGGATGGGTCAGAATAATCTAACAATAATTTGAGGATAAAAATCTATTGTTTAACTATATATACTGTGTATGCATATTTTATATATATATATATATATATATATATATATATATATATATATATATATATTTTTTTTTTTTTTTTTTTTTTTCTTTTTTTTGGAAAGGCTATATTGTCATCCAACCCCTTTTACAGGATACATAGTATGGGTGTAATGTTTATTCTCCTCTGCATTAGCATTGTCATGTTAGCCTAATGTACAAGGCCAATAGGCTTTTGTTTTCTTAATGGTTTAGTTACAATAATATAAAAGGTGCACATGCATGCTAGCGTCTTTGTTTATTTCTGAAAACCGGTTTATAGGCCAATGCAATGCTGTTATTGTAAACCTAGGATGGTAAATTTGGTGAAAAACCTAAACCAATCCCCAGAACAAACTCACCAAAAACAAATCCCCCCTCAAAACATTTTTTTAAAATTCAACAAATAATTGTGGTTGAATAACGGAATATTCGTTATTAACAGCAGTAGAATATTTGACTTTGGTCAAGTCATGCGCATCCCTAGGCTCTAAGGACAACCTCGTCAGTCAGCTGGTGGGTGGCATCAGTCCATCCCACTCATTGTCCCCACAAAAATGCAAACGCATATCTAAAAAGAATACAGGCTGGTTTACCATGTAACTTCTCTGTGCTTGAGCGTTCCAATTAAGTTACAGTAGTTGTGCATGCTGACTTACAACAGTGCTCTGCTCCTTCATCTGCTGCGAGTATTTATGGGGAATGTGCCTCACAACCTCTTTTCTCAGTCCTTTGAAGGCTGTGAGGTTGTCGACGATTATGCGCATCACAATTATCTTCATCTGTTGCCGCAGTGCCTCATATGTCTAAAACAGAGGGAGAAAAAAAAGATATATTGGGCTGTTATAGTCACCACGTGCTGGTGGTCATGTGTATGTTTTCTATAAAGGACGTGTACCTGTTTGGATGGAAGGATTCTGGATGGTGACACCGCAACTGCCTTTCTCGGAGGGTCCCGTAGATGGTTGAAAGGTATGCGGTTCTGATGGGCAAAGCGAAATGCCCAAATGGCGGGCTTTTTTCCTTGTTCTATACGTTCTTGCTTGGCATGGGCCGTTATCTGTTATGAGAAGACATGAGGTTTGATTGCTAGGAAAAGTGTGCTCAAATGTATTCTAATAAACAAATAAACACATGTATTTTTAAATGATTACCTTAACGCAGTCCCAAGTGAGAGAATAAGCTGGATTAGCTGTATTATACCTGCCATTCTTCTTTCGTACCACTAGTTCTTTCTAAAAGTAATGAAGACGAATGGACATGTGTTGAATGAAAACAATACACAGACAGCATAATACATGACTATAAAACACAAAAGAAAGAAAATAAACACAAAACAAGGTATCTCCATGGTGTGTACTCACCTCAAGCTCCCCTTTCCACAGCTTAACCTCTTTATCGTGGTCAACTTGGATTCTGTCTGTATTTTTCTTTGCAACCGCTCTGCATTGGGAGATGCCGAGGGTATTCATGATGGTGAACATCTTGGGAGGACAACCTTCCCTCCACATCTCAACACCGATTGCAGACTGGACAAAGTGGTTTCTTCTTTTGTGGCCGGTGTATAAAGCTATAGACATGACCATTGCAATCCTCTTTTCCACCAGCAGTTGAGCTTCCTCCTCAGTCATCGTCCTAAACGCCAAGATTAAAATACATACGGTAGATAGCTTTAAGTTCTTTTCATCAGTATTGACGCGATTATTAGAAAGCCTTTTACAGTGGAAGTGAAACACTATTGGCCTTTTTCTTTATAACATAATACATTGCCATAATCCTTGATTTGTAGCAAAACTGTGAAATAAATTCCTATCTCCGCCACTAGGGAGCAGCCATTATGGAACCTTGCTGATGATGTTAGTACTGTATTGCTGACAAGTGCATTAGGCAGCATTGTATTAACTATAATGACTGAAATCTATTACACAACAATTATTATAAGCAGCAGAGGAATACATTACATGATATTGACCAGTTACATCTAACACATCAAACAATAATCTCTATCACAGCAAACGCATTCACAACGCTACAATCGCTGTACTGACTTCTGAAACGAATTGCCATTAGAGAAACGTTTCTGAAAATAAATGCCAATTCTAATGAGAACTCTGAGAAAGATAGTTTATAGAGGATTGTCACAGCCGTGAAACTATTGTATAGGTAAATATATACATCTAAATATCTAATAAATAAATCATCAAGAGGGTTACACACCTCTGCGCTTCATTTCCACGATTTCGAACTATATGTTGTCCTTGGATGTTCGGTGCCAGCGGGAACATCGATCGCAGGCACGTCATAGTAACAGGTGCCTTTTCCTCGACCCATTCGTTCGTCTCCACCCAACAAAACTCGGACAGGTTTTCAGGAGTGAGTTCCTTCGTGTAGGGTCCCTCTCGGTCTCTGAGCAAGGCTTTACGCTGTAAAAATATATTTTTAAACACATCTTTAATATATTCATACAGTTTTCTTTTAATATAATGATGACATTTCAACGTGAAAATTATATTTACACAGTTGCATGGCTGCTAAAACCTGACATGTTTGCTCTTCAATCCATCTTAAAAAGGATTTCGCATGTCTTAGTCTCTAGGCCTGTAAGGCCGCAAGGCTAGCAGTACTGTAGTGTATACAGACACCATCTAACTAACCATCTAGTTAGACTTTCAGTTAGATTTAAAGAACAGACTAAGCATTAGTTGAAATGATCAGTAGGCTGCCTGAGTACAAAGTATAATTCATATGGGTAACTATTTGTATGAATGGATATTGAGCTCAAATCAAGAAGACTCAACCCAATAGGACACTGAATGTATAACCTATAACCTATATCAGGGGTCTTCAACAGGGGGTCCTCAGAGTTACTACAGGGGTTCCCTCAAATCTTTGTGTGATAGGATTTCTTTTTTACATTAACCACTTGAACCCTAACATCCTTTTTCTGAGAAAAAAAAAAAAGCCAAAAATAGCCAAAATTACCCGAGGAGAAAATTTAAAAACAGCCAAAATTGCTATTTCTTGGCAAAGAGGTATAGGTATTGCTATTTTTTGGCAAAGAGGTATAGGTAGGTATAGGTGTAGAGGAAGAAAGAGCAGACTTAATTAAAAAAAAAAAAAAAGTTATATAGAGGGGGTCCCTGCTTCATCTCTCTCTCTCAGCTAGGGGGTCCCTGGCCTGAAAACGTCAAAGACCCCTGACCTATATGATAAAATGATTTTGGCCAGTACTGTGCCCAGCCCTTACTTACCTCCTTGGTAATGACTTCATGGCACACTTTGATGAAAGCATTTTTGGCATGTGTGATTTGCACCAGCTGTCTTAATGCCTTCTGATACTTTCGACGTTTCAAATTGTTGAGCACCATGTACAGCTGTGGGGCCACACCCTGCCGGACCTGCCCCGTCTTGGCCTTCCCAGGCGATGGAGGTGGTGGAGGTTCGGCCGGTCGTACGGCTTGCGGTGGTTGCACTGGAGGTTGCGGTACTGCTTGTAGATAGAATAGTTGTACTGGATGTTGTACACTTGATGTGGACGGACACCCTGAGTGACGTTAAGAAAGGAATGGCCGTTTTACTGCAGATCTGGTCAAATTATCATATCAACGCTTTAAAAACCACTTCAGCCCTATATATAAATATATATATATATATATATATATATATATATATATATATATATATAGGGCTGAAGTGGTTTTTAAAGCGTTGATATGATAGATATATATATATATATATATATATATATATATATATATATATATATATATATATATATATATATATATATATATATAGGGCTGAAGTGGTTTTTAAAGCGTTGATATGATATATATATATATATATATATATATATATATATATATATATATATATATATATATATATATATATATATATATATATATATATATATATTGTTGTATGACTGATAGCAAAAATAGCCAATTCACAAGCTTAAGTGTGGGGTGTCGCAGGTGTGAGCTTGTGGATCTGCTATTTTCACTTGTTTATGAACATTTCAAATAATTATTTAAAAACATATGTTTAAAAAAAAGACATGTCCAAAATTGGGACACCAGGGTTAATTTCATTAGTATGATTTGTAAACTCCAAATGCATAATGCATTTATTTTGGTTTCTGGACTGCATCTAGTGGATACTTAAAACTGCCCCCCCCCCCCCCCCCCAAAAACAAAGCAAACACCTGTATTATCTTGCATTCAATAACAACAGTAATATGAACAATAATAATAATAACCTGAGATCATGTTGGTATAGTCATGAGTTGACGCATCTGTCTCCATGCTTTTCAGTTTGGACGCAGCTGGTCCTTGATCAGACTGTGTCCCAGTCACATTGGCCCATACACGCTTTCCACTGCTGCTTCTGAACCTTGTTTTGGATTTCAAAATCTTCACGCACTCCATGCATATGAAGTCTGACGGCGACAGATGAGGGAACACCAGTTTCGCAACATGCTTATCGACAAACGAAATGATGGATCGTCTGTTGAGGTGCTTCTTTGCCTTGTCTGATTGAATCACCGCTTTGCAGTTACTGCAGCGTCCCGCAGAACCCTCCACCACGTTCTCTTCAGAAGCAGGCGGCGTGTTGGCAGCAGCACCCTCCTCCATGCTCTGTTCAGGAGGAGCAGGTGGTATCTTGACAGCACCCTCTTCCATGTTCTCTTTAGAAGTAGGTGGCGCTGTTCCAGCGCTGCCCGACCTTGGAACAAGAACATGGCGGGTGTTGACGGTCACACAAGCCTGTATGTTCTGTGCAGAAGTAGGCGATGCGTTGACAGAACCCTGCACGTTCTGATTGGAAGTAGGCACAGAAGCCAGCCTCGGAACAAGAACATAACGTATAGGCCCCTGCGTGGTTGGTGTAGGAGTGGGTGCAGTAGGCAGCCTCGGATCTCGGTTCTGAACAACTACGTAGCGTACAGCACCCGGCGTGTTCTGTTTAGTGACCTGGAACCCCTGGAACCCTGGAACCCTGTGTTTAAAAGCATTAGGATGTGGAAGGTTGACAGAACCGCCCATCTTCTGTTTTGAAGCCGATAAGTTGGCAGAGCCCTCCACGTTCTGTTTAGGAGTGGACTCTGCTGATCCTGTCAGGCCTGGCAATGTACGTGGCTTGGCGTTATCTTTCAACGTCGTTTTCGCTTTGACCATCTGAACGCACTCTATGCATATGAAGTCCGCCGGGGAGAGACGGGGGAACAGTATTTCCGCAGTCTTCGTGTCAATGAGAGTGGATATTCTCACCCTGTTGACGTTTTCGTAGATCTGGTGGTTTTTAAGCTCCGCTTTGCAGTTACTGCACTGTAGTTGCGGGTCATACCAGACACTAGAAGCCTCCACGTTCACTTTAGAAGTAGATGGAATGTTGACAGGATCCTCTTCTTCCATGCTCTCTTTAGATTTAGAAGTAGATGGAATGTTGACAGGATCCTCTTCCTCCGTGTTCTCTTTAGATTTAGAAGTAGATGGAATGTTGACAGATTCCTCGTCTTCCATGTTCTCTTCAGATTTAGAAGTAGATGGAATGTTGACAGAATCCTCTTCCTCCATGTAGGGCTGTCACGAGTACAAATTAAAGTTGACGATTAATTGTCACACAAATAATTGCTGTCGTGTCATATCATGACAGTCATGACAAAACTTCAACCTGGTTTTTGCATTTTCTCCATTTACAGTCCATACATCTACATAAACGTTCAGGATTTCAAATATAAAGTGTTTAACCCATGGCCACGGATGTTACAATTATGTACAGAAGGGTAAAAGTACCCGTATATTCCGTATTGTTCAATAAAAAGTATTTTTATCCGATAGGTGGCCATTTTCTCATAGAGTTATAACATGTCAGAGTGCAATACGCCTCCCAACCGATAGGGTCGCGTAGTTGAAAGGCTATGGAGAACTTTCGGAGAAAATGGCCACCAATCGGATTAAAATGCTTTTTATTGAACAATACGGAATATATACGGGTACTTGTGCGGGCCCGAGGAGAATTGTAACATCCGTGGCCATGGGGTAAGCACTTTATATTTCAAATCTGAACGTTTATGTAGATGTACGGGTTGTAAACGGAGAAAGTGCAAAAAACAGGTTGAAGTTCATCCATAACGCTCGTGACGGACGAGTCACGTCGTGTGATCCATGGCTAGCGAAATTAGCTGATTTACAAGCTTACAACGCGTCACGAAGTGACGCGTTGTAAGCTTGTAGATCAGCTATTTCTAGCTATTTTTGGAAAATGTATGATCAGTTTTCAACGTGGACACGATTATGCGATTATATCAAATTCATTTAGATTATTCTGTAATAATTGTGAAAGGCCTACCTCCATGTTCTCTTTAGATTTAGAAGTAGACGGAATGTCTACAGAATCCTCTTCCTCCATGTTCTCCATAGATTTGGAAGTAGATGGAACATCGACAGAGCCCTCCATGTTCTGTGTGGAAGTAGGTGATGTTAATATTGACACGTTTGGAGTTGGTTTGAAGCCTTTTTAGAAGTTTTGGTGAAGAAGAAAACAAACAAAAAATGTTTTCATGTTAAACCCCTCAAGGCGCCAACCAGGGTCCTGTTTACATTACGAGTCGCGTCGTTATGACGTCAGGTAACAACAGTGGTGGAAAAAGTACAGACATTTTCTTTACTTCAGTAAAAGTATCAATACCCCGATATAGAGAAATACTCAGTTTAAGTAAAAGTCCAGTATTTAAAATGTACTTGAGTAAAAGTACAAAAGTATTGGCATCAAAATATACTTAACGTACCAAAAGTAAAAGTACTCATCATGATTATGCAGAATGTCCCATTTCACAAGTTCAATATGTTTTGAAAATGGCAGATCTACAAGCTCACTGTGAACTTCAAATAGCCGAAGTTATTATATGGTTAAAGTCAGTAATACATGTTTTGTAATAATAATCGAAATCTACAAAGTAACTACTTCTTATGTACATGTAGGCTATATGTAAATGAGAAGTATGTAGTAAGTATGTACTAAAGTGGAGTGGAGTAAAAGTCCAATATTTGCCTCTGAGCTGTATAGTGGAGTTTGAAGTTAAAGTATCGAAAATTGGAAATGCTCCAGTAAAGTTCAAATACCTCAAAAGTGTACTTAAGTACAGTACTTGTACTACTTGAGTAAATGGACTTACTTTACACCACTGCGTAACAACAACCAACGCACGCAAGGCTGCTGCAGGGATGCGTCAACGGGGCCGCCATATTGGTCAGGGCAAGCTAAAGCAGTGGTTCTACTTTTTCTCATCCACTAGGAGCCCTAGCCCCTACGGAACCTCTCCCTCCGCTGTATAGCTCCGAGATGAGGTTCCTCGTTTGAGTCGTTTCCCTCTGCCGTTTTAGCAGGACATTGTCGCACATTTTCCACTTTACATGTTTCTTACCCCTTTCTGCACATCGTATCCAAAAAGTAAAGGTTTTCCGCCATTCTCTCAGATGTTTTAAGTTCTAGCGCACCATAAAATCTATCCAACGAGTTGAAGAAAGTATTTAATTTGCCTCGGTCCTCAGCCGGTTCCATAATATGTTGCATTAGAAGATGCAATTCAACCTTTGACCAGTAGGGGAATCAGTAATGTTATCTCTACGGGCGCAACTCTTGCGCAATGTCTTAAAAACACGTAACCGGCTGAGGAGAGAGGCAAATTAAATACTTTCTTCAACTCGTTGGATAGCTTTTATGGTGCGCTAGAACTTAAAACATCTGAGAGAGTGGCGGAAAAGCTTTACCTTTTGGATGCGATGTGCAAAAAGGGGTAAGAAACATGTAAAGTGGAAAATGTGCAACAATGTCCTGCTCAAACGGCAGAGGGAAACGAGGAACCTCATCTCGGAGCGGAGGGAGAGGTTCCGTCGGAGCTAATCCACTAGGAGCCCCAAATAAATTCATATGTATTTTGCCGCGGACCACCCCATCTGACAGTATTTTGTGCCAGGGACCTCCATACAAGATTTGTTTTGATAAAATGTTTTAAAAATATCAAACCCCCCCCAGATTTGTTTTAAATAGCAGATCTGCAATCTTGGAAATAGGCTATTTTTAAATAGCTGTGTAGGCCTTAACGCCCTGCCAGGCGCGCAGCTCTGCTCATTAACAGAAAATTCCACCGCCGTGCGAGGTCTCCGTCTTTAGTAAACATAAACCAAACTATTTCTCTACTCACCGAAACAAAGGCTGTTTTATGTTGTTGAAAGTCTAGTATCCAGAGTGGGAAGCCTCTCAGCACCCCACCGTCTCTATATAATACACTTTTGGGGGAAAAAAATAAAATATGTCCGCCAGACGGAAATTATTTTATTTACTCCACTGCGCCCTCTACAGATCCGGTCAATGGTGATCTATATTGACCGGATCTGTAGTACTTAGTCTTTATTTAGTAAGACATCAGAACATCACAGTACATGGAAGTACAAATTCACAATACAAATACTCTACTTTGTGTCTCCTACCGGCTACATTTGCCGGTAGGAGACGGGAATCAAATTACGGGACGGGAATCAAATTATTAGTTTAGGAATGCGACAAAAACAAAAAATAATCCATGGATTCAAGGCTTCATAGGGTGTGCAATTGATAGAAAATAAGTCATTTTTTGGGTGAACTCCTCCTTTAAGGCAGCTTTCCATATGTATGGCCTCACCCTGAGAGTGAGAGAACTCACTAGCGCTCTGGACCAGGGCTATGTAGGCCAGTGGTCCGGGGACCCCCAGGGGTCCCTGAGGGAGTTCCAGGGGGTCCCCAGCTGAATGATAGATAGTGCATGGAACCAAATGCACCCTCAAGGGTCTGTAACTCAGAGAAAAGTTAAATTAACATTGATTGAATATAAATTGGGGTCTTGGAGATAGAAATGCCATTGGTCCGTAGCCTATAATGCATGTCAAACTGGGGGTCCTTGGAATTTAAATGGTTGAGAATCACTGCTAGAGCCGTAAAACTTCTCTAATGGGGGTCCCTGGCATATCTTTTCATATGGGGGTCCGCGGGCTAATAAGTGTCAATTTCGGGGTCCCCTATTTTTGAAAATAGCCGATCTACAAGCTCACAATGCATTGTGAGCTTGTAGATCTGCTATTTTCAAAGCATTTTTATACATTTGGAAACCTGTGAAATGGGACATTCTGCATAATGAGTACTTTTACTTTCAGTACTTAAGCATATTTAATGCGAATACTTTTGTACTTTTAATCAAGTCAATTTTGAATTCCAGACTTTTATTTGTAACAGACTATTTCTACATTGTGGTATTGGTACTTTTACTTAAGTACAAAATGTGAGTACTTCTTCCACCGCTGCTCTTCATTAATTAAGCCAATTGGTTTCACCTTATTGGCCTCCAACAAGCTGTCTCCTAGGTGCCTTTAAAATGGAACACATGGACAGATGACATTTTTAATCCAAGAAAGTATTATTTATTTTTTTTAATACAAGAATGACTATCATTTGTCAGTAGGAAAGGTAAGTGCGACAGACCTTGCAACCTCAATTCAGGAGGCAAGTTTAATACATTTGCTAACATGATCTAGCTGTTCTGTGATGTTTGTTTTACACACCAACCTTCTACACCAAGGTTATTATGGTTTTGAAATGTTCAGTAATTTTTATTTCGTTTTGACTTTGTTTTTAATTTCAGTTAGGCCTAGTTTTAAGTTTCAATTAGACATCTAAATATTGAATCACACAACTTTAAAAACTGTCTGGGGTGAAACACAAAAGCCTGAGTTGATGTTAAAATGACCCTAGATGAGTTTTAAATAAAGTGAAATTCCCCTTTAACTATAATGGCCCTTTTATGTGAGTAGTTGTGGAACATTGTGAAGCCAACTTTATTATATGACATCAATGAGCCAACACTGTAATATTGATAACCTTGCACATGCAGTATGATAAATAAAAAAAACTAAGGATTCTCTTATATCTTTTTAATTCAGGTGTAGCTGGGTGCAGACCCAAAGATACATTGTAGTGCAGGGGACTTCAACGTTTCTCAGGCCAAGATGAAGAGTTTTGCTGAGAGAAAGATGAAGCAGGGACCCCCCACCACATATTGTGTATAATGTTGCAGATGAAACCATTTCATAGCTTAATCGACTTGTTTGACAGCACTATCAGAAGTGTTGGATTCATGTTGATGTTTATTTTCAGACAGTTGACCACTTAAAGGACGACTTCACCACTTTTCAACCTATCTTCATATAATAGGTCCTCACTAATGCTCATGATAAAATGATTCATGTTTTTTTCTACTTGGTCTGTGTCTCATAGGAGGGCTGTGGACAGTCCAGAAACCCGTCTACCAGTGACATCATCGTTAGGCAGGATTCATATTTTCCAAAAAGATTTCAATTTTTTTTATTCAGATTTTTATTAAGGCGAGAACAATGGGATCTATTATTGCATTGCAACTTTCCAGGAATACAAAGCCTGCAGTTTCTATTAGCTTGGATTCCCCATCAATGATGTCACTGGTAGACGGGTTTCTGAACTGTCTACAGCCCTCCTCTGAGACACAGACTGATTAGAAAAAAATGGTACCATTTTATCATGAGCATTAGTGAGGACCTATTATATGAAGATATGTTGAAAAGTGGTGAAGTCGTCCTTTAAAGTCTTAAACCCTCAATACTTAGAAAACTTGTACTTGATCTGCTCTTTTTTTCCCCCTCTACACCAAACCTCTTTGCTGAAAATGGCCGATCTACAAGCTCACAACGCCTCGCATCGCGAGGCGTTGTGAGCTTGTAGATCTGCTATTTTTGGCTAATGTTACCCTCAGAAAAGGAATTCTAGGGTGGTTAATGTAAAAAAAAAAGGTTCCTATCAAACAAACATTTGGTGGGCCCCCTTTAGTAACTCTGAGGACCCCTTGTTGAAGACCCCTGTTGTAGGGGACAACAGTCAGCATATTATAATTGATATTTGGTTATTAATTTCAACCCGAAATGTATTCATCTGTTTTGTGTGTGTGCGTTTATTTTTTTCCCCCACCTTTTTCAAATTTGCAGAATTACAAAAAACAATTGTGAAAATGGTTGGACGTGCAAGAGCGTTAGCAAGAGGACGCTCACTACGTCCGCCAGAGCCTGCAGCTCCTGGAATGGTAATGTCATTGCAGAGCGCATGAGTGGTGGAACAAGTACTCAGATATTTGACTTAAGTAAAAGTAGCAATACCACAATATAAAAATACAAGTAAAAGGCCTGTGTTCAAAATGTTACTGGGTAAAAGTACAAAACTATTGGCATCAAAATATACTTGAAGTACCAAAAGTAAAAGTACTACAATGAAAATAGCAGCAGATCCAACGTGCCGCGTTGAGCTTGTAGATCGGCTATTTTCAAACAGCCGAGGTATAAATTAAGGCTAATGTTTTTTATAAAACATGCATATCTGCAAAATACAATATATGCCGCTGTGATCTAGTGGAGTAGGAGGAAAATTACAGTACTTGAGTAAATGTACTTAGTTACTTTACACCACTCAGTATGACTTGGTTTAAAACGTATACAAAGTATTCAATTGCGGGGACATGGCCAAATACAAGATTTTAAATCTGTAGATTATAATAAAAAGGAAAGTGACCCATAACGATTATGTTTTGCACACTTGAGGATGTTTAGATTTGAACTTCCTCCCACTAGTTGACACATGATGGCAGTGCATGGCACCCTACTTGGGGAACTGCTAAGCAGACCTAATTGTAAAATTTTTGTTTTTGTTTTTTGAAGACCCTGGCTCATGAAGCTGCAACAGCAGCTTTTCCTCCACCTGCTAGGGCTGAGCTGGTTGGCAGAGGAAGGCCAGGATCTGTATCTACAGAAGGTGCAAAACTTTTAACCTTTCAGGACTCAAATATGGAGATGCTAAGTTTCTGACCAACAGCAATGATATCCTACGCTATAGTTTCATGTGGCGTTTCTGCTGCTTGTCACAGTTTTTGTGTCATCAATATCATCAGGGAAATTGAGTTGTAGCAGTAATTAGTAATTAATGCATAGCAATGCTTGGTTAGTTTAATCTCAACATGTTGGCGAGACAGGATCCTGCAGCATCATTAATGGGTTAAAGGTAGGGTGGTGATATGTTTTGGTTAAAGCGTTTATTTTAGCTAGAGTGTTTGTTCGGTAACAGGAGTCTCCCTGTCTCTCCAGGTCCTTAATAAGGAAAGAATAAATGTTCAGCCAATCAGGAGAGTACCCATTTATCAGCTTCAATTTGATGGTGTTCCAATTGTGTCCCATTTCTTTGTCATCACTTCCAATTTCACATGTTCAATCTGTATCCTGCTCTCTCCTGATGAAATTGGTATCCTGACCTGAAAATGCATTTTTGTTTATTAAAGAGTTGGAGAGAAATGGAGACTCCTGTTACTGAACAAACACTCATGAAATGATTGCTATCAGAATATAGAGCCATTAACACTTATTTTAACCAACACAATGTCACTTACCATACCTTAACAGAATTGGTGTTCTGTCCGTGTCAGCTTTACTGACCCCCCTATCTCTTAGCCGCAGTAGATTTTGATGGTATTGTATCCTAGTTCTAATCTGTAAAAGTTCCACTGCTACATGAATATCCTTAAGCAGAAGGCAAGTCATTTGGAACTTCTAATTGTGTTGTATGGTTTATCCCTGTAGAGGACGTACTGCAGATCTCGGGCGGCTTCCAGAGCATGAAGATTGGAGAAAGAGGACGCCGGCGTGACTATTCCGACACGGGAATATACACCAGACTGGCCATGGTGCACGTCAGGGATTCAAAGGCTGGTCTGTATATTGTGACAATGTTTACAATGATGTGTATATTCTAATAAACAAGCTGGATAGATATACAAGGTTTCATGTGGCTAAAGGGTGACTTGAAGGTTTTATATAATCATTCTATTTTGAGGACATTTGAAAATCTCAGAGGAAACTTCCCATTGTTTGCTTGAGAGTCTTGAGAGCTCTCACTGTACGAGAGTCCCAATACAGTCCACACCTGTACGCAAGACAAAATATGCCTCCATGCATTTCATGATTTTTTTTTCTTCATTGTATCCATTTGTATTCACCACTTGCTTTCCCAGGTTCCACTGGCCCCAATATTATGTTGAAAGCCAACTTCGTGCGGATCATATCCCGTCCCCAGTGGGCGCTATATCAGTACCATGTGGACTACAAGCCTCCGATGGAGTCAAGACGCCTGCGTACTGCCCTTCTCTATCAACATAATGAGACACTAGGCAAGGCACGCTCCTTCGATGGGGCCATCCTCTTCCTGCCTCGTAAACTTCACAACAAGGTGCTTATTTAAAAAAAACTTGCAGTTGGTTATTTATTTATGGACTGGAATCCCATCGATCATGTAGCCCTACTTATGATGTCTTCATTGGTGTTTAGGAGACTGTGCTGTACAGTGAAACCCGGCATGGAGAGAAGGTCCAAATAACGGTTACACTGACAAATGAGCTGCCCCCCACCTCACCAGCATGCCTACAGTTTTACAACATCATATTCAAAAGGTCTGTCCTACACTTCAAAGTTCAAATGCAGGTCAATGTCACGATGGGTATTTAGATTTGCCACATCATGAGAAAGAATGACGGAACATACTCCATACAGTTTGGAGTATAGACTTGAATTAATGGATATTTTTAGTTTTTGTCGCATTCTTAAGCCAATAATTTGACCGGCAGCAGTTCCGGTAGGAGACACAAAGAGTCTCCTTTGTGTCTCCTACCGGAACCGCTGCCTACCGGTCTGCTGGTCATCAAATTATTGGCTTAGGAATGCGACAAAAGCTACAAAATATCCATGAATTCAAGTCTCCATGGGGTGACTAATCGATAGGAAAAAAAGGGGAAATAAGTGGGTGAACTGTCCCTTTAAAACAGGACATTTAGCACAAGACCACATAGGCCTAAAGTTTCCTGGGTGTTTGGTGAAATCTGTGAACCTAATGTTGACACAACTGTGTGCATGACTATTTTACATTCAAATTATTTTTTCAATATCTTTTTATTGGGTTTTTTAGTGCAAGGCCCAGGGGCAAGCATACTGCACATACATATTTTTTATATTGTATCACAAAAAGGACAAACAAAATGTACATATACCACATACCCCTATCCCACCCTCCCCCCACCCTCAGTCCCCAGGACAGTTGTAGGGCTAACATTCAAATTCTAATATTACTTAAGTCTCCATTTACCAAATTGAACTTGATAATTCTTCAATTTGTTAGGATCCTGAGAATGCTGAACATGCAGCAGATTGGACGGCACTATTACAACCCCAACGATCCACTCAGCATCCCACAGCACAGGTATGCATCCCGTTCACCTGAACTTGATTTACTAGTCATTAAGAATTTCATTCCGTTTAGATTTTGATACGGACTGAGTGTTGAGCTGCCTGGGAGTGGGGCCTGTAGCCAAGCGAGCACAAATTGAAACTCGATTAACGTTAAAGTAAAAATTGGAGCTATCTAACGCAGCAATTTGACATAACATTTTCAGTAAATTAGGTGATTCTCAACCTTTTTAATATCAGGGATGGACCCCCGTTTTTGTAAATCTCTGGGACCCCAGTCAACTGTGAAATCCTCAGTGTTTATTTAACTGAGGGTGTTCCATTTGTACACTCAGATTTGCAGACCCAAAAGGGTCCATTTGGACCTTACTTACTAGTACCTGCAGATCCTGCCCAAAAGAAAACATTCCAATAAATGGAGTTGCATTGTGTTTTGAGCATCACATTTGTGCGACTTCGTTCACAAACTGCAAACAAATGTAGTAACTTATTATCGATTGTTAAAGATTCTGAGACTCAGGCATGAGCTTGTTGCCACATTGTAACACAATACTAAAAAGATAAAAGGCTGTTTAAGTTTTAAGTGTTTAATTGCAATTATTAATAAGATCCCTGCAATTAGAAACTTAATTTAACATTGGACTTGAAATGTAAGTGTTTTAATTTGTGAAATACTTAAGGCTTTGCTGTTATACATAATAAGAATAAGAATAAGGAAGAGCTCTAGTAGGACATCATGATCATTATTCAAAATCAGCATTCATCGCGATACATATCCTGAGGTTATGCCCATACCCAGCGCTAGTTAATAGACTGTCTTTCTCTCCAAAGATTGACCATCTGGCCAGGCTACCAATCCACAATCCTGCAGTACGAGTCGGGCATCATGATGTGCGCTGACGTGAGCCATAAGGTGCTGAGGAGTGAGACGGTGCTCGACTTGATGACCAACCTGAGGCAGCAGTGTCCAGTGCAGTACTTCAGAGAAGCCTGCACGAAGGAGTTGATCGGCCTCATCGTCCTAACTAAGTAATACTGTAGTACTGTAGCTTGAAATCTGTACTATGACTTGAGGTGCAGAAAGATTTGGCATTGCAGCGGTGCCGGGCTGGGCGATATGACTTTAAATCTATATCACCATTATTTCAAACTTTTTCCCCGATTTAATGAACGATTATTCAAAAGATAATATATTTTCGGTCAATTGCCTAGCCCTACAGTGGAGTGTCTGAGAACTGTTGCTGTTTCTGCTGAATGATTGGGCCTACTCTGAACTATTCTTTTTTTTTTAAATGACATGCCGTTTGGGAGATTAAATCTCATGTGTGTATTTTGCCAGAAACCCCCAAAACTAGTTTTTATTTTTACTTTCCTCAGATATAACAACAAAACGTACAAGATTGATGATATTGCCTGGGATCACTCTCCAACCAACACGTTCACCAGGGCGGATACTGAGGTCTCCTTCAAGGACTACTACAAGACTGTAGGTTTTCCTGCTGGGAACGCATGTATAGCTTTAGTTGTAGGGAATGTGAACACACACACACATTGCTGTAGTTGTAGGGGGAGGTGGAAGTACTTGATATTAATACAAAATTGGACAAATGCTACAGAAAGCTGTTTTATTGCGTGTCAACGTCTTCGATCATAATCAGGGATGATGTAATTAATTTCATCAAATCTTTTGAAAGAGAAAAATGTTCACCTATAATGATGACATGCCCAAAACTAGGGATGCCAGTTTAAAAGCGATTACATGTCTACATTTTACTAATCATTATATCTTTCTTTAGCAATATGGCCTGGACATCCTCTGTGTTGACCAGGCACTGCTGGTCAGTAATCTGAAGAAGAAGGGTCCTGCTGGGGCACCTCCCCCTGGGCCAGCCATGCTGGTCCCAGAACTCTGCTATCTCACAGGTGCTCATTCGCAGGGGGGAAAAAAACGTTTTCTTTACTTTACGCTCTGTTTACCATTTTCGTGCTTCTCAAACCTTTGCATGTCAAGGACCCATACATTAATATGCATTTGGCTGCGGATCCCCACCTGAACATATTTGATAACAGTGACCCCCATACAAGATTCTGTCTTGTTAAAATGTTTCAAAGATATTCCACATTGTTCACATTTCTTTCCAAGATATTTTGAAACTGGGTAATGTATACAGTGTATATAAGCTTTAACTGATTTTGCTGGAGACCCCCTTGAACCCCCTCAAGGCCTCCTGGTGGGTCCCTGGACCACACTTTGAGAACCACTATTCATATTAACTTTTTATATAAATGTATTTGCTGTAAGACAGGCTCCTGTGTACTTCTGAAATGCGTGTGCTAAAAACTTTACCCCCAGAAATGTACACCAGAGCAGGTAAAAAAAATCAGTTTGAAAGCACACTTATTTGTATTGTCCTGAGTTTTAATCCTATCCCCTCCTCCCATTTTCCAGTAGAGTTGGCATTAAAAAGTATTTCTATTACCCACAGGTCTAACTGACAAGATGCGTGCCGACTTCAGTATCATGAAGGACTTGTCCAGTAAGACCCGACTGAACCCTGAGCAGAGAGAGTGTCGCCTCAACCAGTTTGTCAACCAAATCAATGAGTATGTCCCTAAGATGTCTGGAAGTAGGCAGATGTGTAAAATACTTGATTAGTGCGCAATCTTGGAACAAGAGTGCATGCAGGACAAAGGTAAAGGTTTTTTGTTTTTTTGTTTATTTTAGGGTAAAGATGTTTAAGTAAATTTAATTTTTTGCATGTTTTCATCAGGCTCAATGTCCTCACAGTTAATCTATATTCTAGAACCAAAGATTTGACAGAACTGTGCCCTCATCCTGTCGGCTGAGTTCTGATCGGTGATGGAATGTAACTAGGTACATTTACTGAAGTGCTGTACTTTATGTACAATTTTGAGGTACTTTTACTTTACTGGAGTATGTCCAAACTTCAATACTTTTACTTCTACTCCACTACATCTCAGAGGCAAATATTGTACTTTTTATGCCACTACAATTATTTGAAAACTTGAGTTACTAGTTATTTTGTCGATTTTTATTATTACAAAACATTTACCACTTAAGCCGTATTTAAACTTTGGCTAATTGAAAGTTGCTGATCTGCAAGCTCACAACGTGTTGTGAGCTTGTAGATCTGCCATTTCCAAAAGATTTTTTTAATACATTTTAGATGTATGAGAACTTGTGAAACAGGACATTCTGCATAATACTCGGCAAAAAAAGTATATAGGCTAAAATATATTTTTATGCCAATAGTTTTTTACTTTTACACAAGTCAATTTTGATTACTGGACTGCTACGTAACAGTGTTTCTGCATGGCAGTATTGATACTTTTACTTGAGTAAAACATTTGAGTACTTTTTCCACCACTGATTTTGATCTTGCAAATAAATCCTGCTTTTTAGGAACACTGAGGTCCAGGCAGAGCTGACCACCTGGGGACTCTGCTTCGATAAAGAGCTCCTGAGCTTAAAGGGCAGAGTTCTTCAATCTGAGAAGATTTTCCAGGGTTCCCGTTCGGTAAGAGAGGGCAAAAGACTGCTCCCAGTTTTGGTCAGTTTGCAAGTCTGAAAGAATACAGAAAATAAGATGCCTTTTTATTGGGGAAAATATCCTTGTTGTACCGATATTCAACTTTATGCAATAGTTCACCCATCTTGAAATTATATTTAATATGCTTAATAATCTTGAGCCAAAGCAAAAGTCATCAATCAAACAAGGTCCTCTTATGTAGAACCTGTTGGAACTCTGTGCAGAATGGTGTTGATGCAGTTGGGTCAAACTTCCTTTTGATTTCGTTTCAACACAGTATGATTACAACCCCATGGCAGCTGACTGGGCTAGGGAGATGAAAGGGATGCCCATCATCAAAGCGCCCCCACTGCAGAAGTGGATAGTGTTCTACACCAGCCGTAACACCAACGAAGCCCAGTCCCTTGTACAGACCATCGGCATGGTCTCTGGCCCTTTGGGCATCCGGGTTGACAGACCTACCTTGTGAGTTACTGATGTTGAAGTTTATAATTTACCACTGGCAATATCAGTATCCTGAAAATTGGCTTTACAATCAACTCAAAACACAGAAATGCCTCTAAATAAATGCATAATCAAAGTAAAGTACTTTATGCAATCACATTTTAAAATAACATGGTTTGAAAGAGTTGCGAGGGCAGCTATGCATTTGTCCAGTTTCAATTATAAACTGGACAAATATAATAGTTCTGGGGCTCAGGGCTGCACTGGGACGGTGCCGTGGGAATGGTATTTATGTTTTAGGAAGTAGGAACACCCTAAAATCTAGTGACATTTAGTGGTCTGCAACTGGCTGGGTTTTGGGTTATCTTTAATGCAGCTAGATGGGGCTCAGTCTTTGAACTAAATAAACTCGACAAACTTAAAACTATCTGGGACACATTTTTATTAGTCAAATTTGTACTTACAGTAGATAGGTGGGGGTCCAATATAGCGACTATCATTTTGGAGAAACTCTAATATCTATTATCTAAGTATGAACCGTTTTTCTAAAATGAATACTTATTTGTAATAACATTTGCCGAATCTAAGGTTTTTGAGGCGTATCGAAAATAACAAATGCATTTATTATACTTAAATGCAACTAAATTTGCATTTAACTCATAAAAAAACAAAAACGGATCAGTTTTTGACTGCTCCTTTTCTGGCTCTGGGTTACAGTTTTTCACCCCACAATAGCATATGTATTACTATGACACCTTGTCGTGTGAAGACACCATTGCAGTCATAAAATATTTCTAGCCACGAGGAAATGTGTCCTAATAATGGGGTGAAGCAAATCCTTTGATCTCCACAAACTAGATGTGTCTTTAAGCAGACATTTGAATGCTGTGAAGTAGGCTACTTTGACGGACTCTCCAACTGTAAAATGTTTTTGGAACCTTAAATACACGATTGGCACACGGTCAAGCTTACGTGTTAAAAACAGTTAAAGCTTTTCTTTTCTTTTTACGGTAATGTTTCCTTTTATAAAGGGTGGCTTATGAGGACCGGCAGGAGTGTCTCCTCAGAGCCCTGCAGCACAACGTTATGAAGGACACCCAGATGGTAAGTGACCAAAAGAGCAAATGTACTGAAATTATTTTGTCATTTAAAGGTTTGGCCCTCACATTTGAGTTCACTGGCTGGCAGCCCAAATAAAAAAATAGCCTATCCAGATTTAAATCTATCCCCGGATCATTTTCAACGCTGCCATGCTCCAGACTGTGTGACTGAAGAATTAGAAAATTGTGGGAGGTCCAGGGAGATGCATGGGCATCACCCCCCCCCCCCCCCCCCCCCAGCAATGTATGATGCACTCTCTGATGTCTGTTCGCATGGGACTAGTATTACCATGACTACTACCAGAGAACCTCAGTTTCCTGAAAGTTATTAGGTGATTCAGTCTGAAAGTTTTACATTCCAGAAGACATTGGCAGATTGTGACTGATCAAAATCACTGTTGTGATGAATATTCAAATTATAGGATGTCCCCAGCTGACACTGGTTGCGTTGTAATCAAATGAGGCACACCCCCATAAATGGCTTGGTGACCTGTGCCCTGTGTGTACCCAAAATATTAACATGGAACTGTTATTTGGTCTATTCTCATAGGTGGTAGTGGTCCTTCCCAGCATTAAGAAGGACAAATACGACAGCATAAAGAAGTACCTCTGTGTGGACTGCCCTACCCCCAGTCAGTGTGTGTTGTCCCGCACCCTTGGTCGGCAAAATGCCCTTGTGACCATAGCCACCAAGATTGCGCTGCAGATGGCCTGCAAGATGGGAGGGGAGCTGTGGACGGTCGACATCCCGGTTAGTCCCCCTATCACACAATCCAAAGTGCTGCATAAATGGCAGTTGGCTGGCATTGAATTGTGGAACTATATTATTCTGCATGTTTTTTGTGGTCAAGCCTTGAAATGGCAAAAGTACTACATGACCAGAAAATGTGAAGCCTTGGAGAAGCACACAAGCTGCTTTGTATAGGTCTTAACTATTATTTAGTGGTTATATTATTATTATAGCCTCTATATTTGGTAAACTAATACTTGGTCCTGTTTTGCAGCTCAAACAGCTGATGGTTGTGGGAATCGACTGTTACCATGACACCACTGCTGGAAAGAGGTCCATTGGTGCTCTGGTGGCCAGCCTGAACCAGGGCATGACCAGGTTAGTATGTATGGGTAGTCTGAACACCTGCTGCAACTGGTAGTTCCCTGGGCTTCCGGAGGCAGTGACCCAGTCAGTATGTGTTGACAAGTCGCTGTCACCGAAGCTAGCTTGCGGGTGTTGCTAATGTAGTTTGGACAAAGTCGAGTGCATATGGCACTTTCTCCGGAAGCAATATATTTTCATCTATGTCTGTGCAAGATGTTTCTAATAACAATTTAGGGCCATGCAGTTGATCAATATTGATTAATTACATGTCTAGTTAAGTTTGTTTTTAGGTTAGGCCATAATTTTACTAGTTCCTGCAGTCAAAGTATGTTAAATATTGGCTCCTATGCATGTTCTGTTCACCTACAGTTTGAATAAACCACTGCTTGGTGTTCTTGTCCTAAAATGTCCAATTGTCTGTGCTGTTAATAGGTGGTATTCCAAGTGTGTTCTGCAGGACAGAGGACAGGAACTCATGGATGGATTGAAAATGGCCTTTGTTGGTAAGTTCAGTTCATTTAAATGTTCGGTGTTCGCATTGAAGTCTGACTCTGTGCCTCCATTCGTTCGATTCAGCCTAGCATTTCTGAAATGGAATGCGTTTTTCAGGTGCACTAAAAGACTGAATGTGTTTTTTTTTCAGGTGCACTAAAAGACTACTACAAGTTCAATAACCAGCTGCCTGCCCGCATCGTAGTGTATAGAGATGGAGTGGGAGATGGCATGCTGTCCACTGTGGTTGATTTTGAGGTTCCCCAGATGATTGAATCTATCAAATCCATGGGGAAAGACTACATGTAAGAACCTTCCATATTTTCCAGATCAAGTGGTTTCTAGAAGAGTATTGTTGGCTTTGCTTCTAGTCATCCAAGTAGTGAAGCAGTGGCTGTCCAGTGCACAGCATCACACGTCAACAAAAAACACCTACAAAATGAGCGAGCTCGCTCACTGTCGATTTTATTCGTGTATTTCACTACAAAACATGTAAATATATTTTATCCCTAGTTCCAAAGAAGTACAAAACTAGTTTGACACTGGGGAGCTGAATTTTGTGTTGTCCTTGAAATCTGCACCATCAGTGTTCCCCGGGAAGATGGTGGCCATTTTGATCAGCAATCACTTTTTAAACTTGTATTATGCTGATCTTTGAGCGGCTTAGATGAAAGGCCTGTTCATTTAAATGGGACTACAACGGCAAATATGGTATATATTATTATATAATAAACAAGCAATGTCACGCCTCATACATTTTTGTTTCTCAGTTGTTTTCTCATTATTTTGTTAAAGTTAAACGGCAATTAGACCTGCCAAATTGTGTCTAAAACACTCCAAATCAATACGGTCATCGACATGAGAAGAAACGATAATGGTTGAGTTTTAAACTTGCGTGAAAGTTTAGCCCATATCAAATTAATTCAATATTTTTCTCAGCTAGGTGGCCGATGGTACATGTTAAGGCTCTCCATCTATAACCATCTATAACCTTGTCCTCTGTTCTAGGCCCAAGTTTACTGTGGTCGTGGTAAAGAAGCGCATCTGCTCGAGGTTCTTTACCTACATCAGTGGCAAGTTGACCAACCCTCCCCCTGGAACTGTTGTTGACACCGAGGTGACCAGGCCCGAGTGGTAAGTTCTCACAGCAGTTTATCACTAAACGGCATGTGTGTAGCAGCATAGCATGGCAATACCAGGTCTACAGACTACAACGGCAACCGGCTGGTATTGCACAAAATTTACCAGCTACATTTCAGTGCAAATTTCAGTGTTACATTTTTAAAATATATTTACATAATATACTCACATAGAGTTAATTGGAATGTTTAGGTAGACAAGTGTTGTCTAGTTTGATCTCCATCTCGAAAACCCTTAAACAATTATACTTGTTGCAATACTTTTACTCCAGGTACGACTTCTACATTGTTAGCCAGTCCGTTCGCCTGGGAAGTGTCTCCCCTACCCACTACAACGTGGTGTATGACACCAGCGGACTGAAGCCTGACCATGTGCAGCGACTGACCTACAAACTCTGCCACATGTACTACAACTGGCAGGTAAGCTGGTCTGTCTCACCTAATCTTCCCAGAGGTTACTTTTAAAATGCTCAAAGTTCTGTTTACAGACAGTGCATCTTTGGCTGGGGGGGTGCTGCGGAAGCTTTTTGCTTCATCAGCGGGGTAAGGGGTGCCGCTGACTCATTTGGCACCATTTGAGCAGCCGGATAGCATTTTGCCACCTTTACTTGCAATAGTCAGGGCCAGGCGTTTGGTGCCCCTAAAGCCTGAACATTAAGCCGGGCCTGAATAATCGGCACATAATGTTTGCGACATTTCCCAACGTTTGGGTATATACCCTGCCTGGTACAGTAGTAGTTCATGCATATAGGTTATATACTGTAGTGTAGACCGTCCAGAAAAAAATGTGGGCAAAAATCCTTGATTATGCAGGCTAAAATCCTTGATTATGCGGAAATTGCAGGAAGTCGCAAAATATGCCAAAATATATTCTGCGACGCGTAGATTATGTGATGCGATCTTTAAAAAAAAAAAGTGACCCCCGCACAATAGGCTCTATGCACAGCAGCCATATTGGAAAGAAATTGATGATAGTGATAGTGTGCATGTTGGCTCACTGGAAATACTTGAGAGGGTTCCAAATGGCCACTTGCGGGCGTGTAACTCTGAGAGTGTACAAATGGACCCGTAAGGGTCCATTTGGTTCCATTTGTACACTCTCAGAGTTATGGGGGTCCTTGCAATTAAAAGGTTTGAGAACAACTGTGCTACACTTAATGGAACAGAGCCTTCATTAGAATCATTGGTAACACCTGTGAAGGAAGAAAGAAGAGGCCCAATTTCTTTCCAATATGGCTGCTGTGCATAGAGCCTATTATGCGCATAAACGCCTGTTATGCGCATAATCGTATATCCTGTTTTTCTGGAGGGTCTAGTTATAGAGTATGGCCATTAATTGGATAATTTATATAGGATTCTTCAGTCCTGATAAATATGAAATTATGGTGCTTATTATGGTGTGGAAAATATGTCACTTGGGACAATGAAAAGATAGGATAATCTTACTAACATGTAATCTTTCCCTGCATTGTGCTTTTTTTCAGGGGATCATCAGGGTTCCGGCTCCCTGCCAATACGCGCACAAGCTGGCTTTCCTAGTGGGTCAGAGCATCCACAGGCAGCCCAGCTTCCACCTGGATGACTACCTCTTCTACCTGTAGCCCTGCACTCGCACTTGGCACTGACTTTGTGGTAGGGCTGGGAATATGATTTTTTTTGGCGGGGAAAGGATCAATTTGCAATTTTGTGGCATGTAAAGGAAAAGTAATATTACTAGTTATAACTAGTTAAAATATTTTCATTTCATGCTTGAACCCGACAAAGCCCTAGCTGGGTGAATTTGTTTGTTCAGTAAAGCATGGGAGAGTGTTATATACTTTGTGCGGACATTACGTTTCTATACTTTGAGTTTTGTGTCCCAGCACAATTCTTTGTTTTTTTATTTCCCCAAGAACTGAGGATGTGTATATCCTACTTTTTCATATTATTTAAGAGGGTTAACATATTTGGAAACTGGGGGAAATGTATTCAACTTTTTGTTGTACTATTTATGTTAAACTTTTAGGTGAGAAATTGCTTAATATTGATGCCCTTGACGTTTATAATCGCTAGTTTAAGATTGTTGACACATTTGAGAGCTTCCATGCAGTGTAGAGGTGTCATTCTATTAAGCCTGGTACATGCGTGCGTACATACTCCACAGCAATTATGCAAAAGCAAGTGACAACGCCTGGCCCAGCTAGCACAAACGGGCACCCTAGGTAACATGCTGAATAAACCCACAGAATTACATTTGACACCAGTAGTCTGCTATATCAGTGGCTCTCAAACTTTTTCATGTTGAGAGCCACTGTGCTATATTATAAAAGCTAGAGCAAAGCAGAAAAGAACACAAACCCAATACGAACCCAATAAGACAAATTAATTCTGTTGTTCGCTGCTACAGAAACCCTCACTGCAATGCACATCATGCTTGTGTCACACATGATTTCCAGGTGACTCATTCCAGAACGCAACAACGCATGAAACCCTATCTTGTGTAGCTTGAGCCGTTACTTGTGTGGAGTATGTTTCAGGCATTGGTCCCTGCTGTCAAAGCATGTTACATGGGTATACACACATACTGTGCAGTAGGCCTATGTATTTTATTCTATTCTGTTGCATATACTGTACAGTAGGCCTGTGTATTTTATTCTACTCTACTGCATATACATAAACTGTACAGTAGGCCTATGTATTTTATTCTATTCTATTGCATATACTGTACAGTAGGCCTATGTATTTTATTCTACTCTATTGCATATATACTGTAATGTAGTAGGCCTATGTATTTTATTCTACTCTATTTGCATAAACATAACTGTACAGTAGGCCTATGTATTTTATTCTACTCTACTGCATGAATAAACAATCATTTTGTGCTGGCAAAACGTTTATTGGATTAATTGACTGACTTCTCCTGTCATTTTAACAGTGTGCTTTTGACAGGCAGCACTGTAACTTGTATTTTATATTATGACGTGTGCATGTGGAAGCAGGAGGTCTCTCCTCAAAATTAAAATCATAACTTGTTGTGTTGCGTTGAAGTGCGGTCCCTTGGGCAGTTGATCTTAAGCAGTGCTTCTCAAAGTGGGGTCCGGGGACCCCCTGGGGTCTTTGAGCAATTTAGCAATTTTGCTGTAGTCAACAGCCAAATGAGTTTAATATAGCATACAAATCTGTTTAACCCTATTTTCAAATGGCCGATCTATCTGATATTTACAAAATATCTGTGAAATGTGAAAAATTCTGAATATCTTTGAAACATTTTAACACAAATCTTGTTTGAACCACAGGTGGCATCTGGATTTGTTTTATCCCCTGGAATCTGAGGGAGGATATGTCCTGTTTTGCATCATTGAAATGCAACAAGGATAATGTTCCTGCGTATTGAGCTCTTGGGCTCACTAATACGTTGTGCTAGCTAGGCCACAGGGGCGTTGTATCATTGTACATTACATGAGTGCTGTCGCAGGTGATGACACTTCCAATAGGGAACTTTCTTTGTGTGTGTGGATGTCCAAAGTGTGTTTTGGTAGTATTACACTGCACACAATGACCATAACGATATTTTCAGTCAGACAACTCTTATAAATATATGGAGCATAAATATTTAAGCATATTTTGCATCACGGCGCCGTTCCCTGTGAGCATGAATTTTAATAAAGGATTTGCCAACTAGATTTTACATGAAATGGACCCCATAAGGCAATCATAGAAACTGAGCCCACAGGTGGATGCTGGGGTGGTGGGAGCACAAAAAAACTTCATAGAGCAGACCACAAAGCAGCAGCCGCTTAGCAGGGCAGCAGCAAGAAGAATGAGCTGTGACTGTGAGCAGGGAGGTTTAAATAACCCGCCCCACCGCCCCAATCAGATGGAGAGAGCATGTGACTGATCAGGAATTGGCACTCCTGGCAATTGTCTGCCTGAACTAGCTCCGCAGGCTTGGTATCATTTCCTTTTGGTAGGGGGGGAAATGTTTCACAAATATTAAGAATGTATGAGTTTTTAAAGAGCTATCTACATGCAAGCGGGCTACTTTCAAATGGCCTATGTAGGATTTTGATATATTAAGTAATTTAGCTTTCATGGGGACCCCTTGAGGCCCCCACAAGGACCCCTGGGCCTCTCTGGACCCTATTTAGAGATCCACTGAGCTAGTCCACATGGACTAGGTGTTGATCAGTTGCCTACTGTTTGATTCTTGGCAGGCTGGAACCATTTGTTGTGTCATACCTACTCTCCACATTTCTTCTCTTTCCGTCTCTCCTATAAAGGCTTAAAAATGTCCCCAAAATAACTGACTTTTGAACAAACTGACTTATACCATAGGCTAATTGTAGGGCGTTAAAGCCTACAATAATATGGATGTGAGTTGTCTTACCTGAACATGATTACAATTTAGCCGTTTACAAATGCCTGAAACAGAATAACATGTAAAAGCTACAAACACTGTAGGCCTACAAGTGAGGAAATCAGGGATTTCATTATGCTTGACAGTTCAGACATCTGGTTGAAGTCAAGTCCTGTTAGATGAGTGCTCTGTTTTACGTTGTAATGGCGCCATCATGTGGATAAAATAAGACTTAGAAATACTAATTTAAAGTTCTCTGACCTGGAGATTCTTACTTTGTCTTTTATTTTACTAAACCTTTTTATTTGACAAGGTGCTTGATATAATAATGCATTTCAACAAAGTAAGTTTGGGCTCCAGCTTTGCCTCCCAATGCTTAGAACATGGCTTAGCTCCTTCCGTTGTTGTCGGGTGGAAACCTTGTATGTCCAAAACCGTTACCTTTTTTATTAAGTTTGTTTTTTAACTATATAGTGAAAATAGCCGATATACAGGCTCACAACGCGAGCTTGTATATTGGCTGTTTTCACTACTTTTTTTGTGGGACACTCTTGCGTGACAAAAAGGCATTCATTTACGAAAAAAGTTAAAATACGGAGATACGAGGTTTTTACCCGACAGCTACCCCTTGGTCGTAATTTGGGTCGTTTTCAGGGTTGCCAGATTTTGCGAGAGAAATAAGCAACCAGGTCTATGAAAACAAGCCCAAAATAAGTGACTATAGCCACATGAGCACTTTAAACAAGTATGGGACACTTTGTGAGCTACTGAGCTGCTTGTAGATCTGCTTTTACTTTTTACTTTTTTTTAATCAAAGAAAATGTGAATAACTTTGAATATCTTTTGAACATTTTAACACCACAAATCTTGTATGGGGGTCTCTGGCATAAAATATTTTCAGATGAGGGTCCGCAGACAAATACATATTAATTTGGAGGTCCTTGACATGAAAATGTTTGAGGGCCACTGGTTTAAACAACATTTAGGAAACAAGCCCAAATAAGCAACCACACAGAAGGGCTCGTTTCTAAAGTGCAGTTGCTTATTTGGGCTTGTTTCTAAAGTTTAGAAACACGAGCCCAAATAAGCAACTGCACTTTAAAAACGTAACCCGCTGCCCGCAACTAACCAATATTTACAAGCAACTTTACAGAAAAACAAGCCCTAAGTCGCTCATAATAAGAGGACATGGCAACACTGGGTCTTTTTGTATTTACAGGACGTCATATGGAGGCGACGCGTCGTCCAACAACATAAGCTCGGCTGAAAGTTGGCGCCTATCAGTTTTGCTTGGCGGTTGAACGTCTTCTTGAAAAAAAAATCAGTGTTTTCTCTTAATTAAGCTCCCAATTTACATGTGCAGTTAATATTATCATCACCTACTAATACACAGAACATGGAGGATTGTGACAACGTTCCACCTGCTGAAGAGAACACGGAGGGTTCTGCCAACGACATGGCATCGACTTCTGATCAGAACATGGAGGAGGATTGTGCAGTGGTGGAAAAAGTACTCACATTTTTTACTTAAGTAAACTTATCAATACTGCAATGTAGAAATACTCTTTTTACAAGTACAGTACTCGAGTACATGTACTTAGTTACTTTTATGCCACTGTATATGTTTGTTTCATAGCCTTGGATCACAAAACGGTCATCTGTCATGGCGTCTTGGATGATTTTCAAAATGGTGTTTGCACTTTCTGCCTTTTTGGTCCGTGCATCTACATAAACGTTCATATTTCAAATATAAAGTGCTTAACCCATGGCCACGGATGCTACAATTATGTACGGCCCCTCAGAAGTATCCGTATCTTCCGTATTGTTCAATGAAAAGTATTTAATCCGATCGGTGGCCATTTTGTCATAGTTATAATGGATCAGCGTGCAATACACCTTCCAACCGATAGGGTCGCGCAGAAGCATGGGGGAAAATGGCTGCCGATCGGATTAAAATGCTTTTTATTGAACAATACGGAAGATACGGGTATTTCTGAGGGTTCGTACATAATTGTAACATCCGTGGCCATGGGGTAAGTGCTTTATATTTGGAATCCGAACGTTTATGTAGGTGCACGGACCAAAAAGGGAGAAAGTACAAATATTATATTGAAAAAAGTCCAAGACGGCCATTCTTTGAGACACGACATACGGGTATTTCGGGGATTGGGGCCGAATCCGCCATTCCTTCACCGGGTGAAACAACACAGCTTTCACCATTGGAATTGCATTACGGAACGCACACATTGTTAAGCCCCAAATGTTAACTAACTGTCCGGAGTTCTAGTTTAATGTAATAATCCATATCTTTCAATAAAGAAGTGTTTTAATTCCGTCTGTGGCCGATTCTGTCGGAAGTTCCAAATGGGCGGTAGTGACGCGCCGCATCTGGTAAAACCCGGAATTACACTCAATGGAAACAGGAAGTAAACGAGGGTGGAAAAATGGCGTTCGGCCACAGACGGGATTAAAACACTTCTTTATTGAAATAGATTGATTATTACATTGCACTAGAACTCCTGACAGTTAGTTAACATTTGGGGCTTGGGGGTAAGCACCTTATTTTTGCATTTTGTACATGTTTGGAGCCCCGGACAGGCTAGGAGCTGAAAGTCCCGGTGACAATGGGGAGGAGTGTCTACAACTCTCGTAGATTGAAAACGTCAGAATCATAAATACGTCTACGAGAGTTGTATTCTACAGCTAACATTGATCCACTTTGCCTATTCGCTCATACTAGGACATGACATATGTGTAGGTAGAAGAATATAATTTTGACCGATGACCGTCTTTTGATCCAAGGCTACTTGAGACCCAGCATTCTTCTTTGTGCACTGTAGTGCACATCAGTTTTCGCTTAGTTCCTCTAATACTATACATGTTCCTGACAGAGGACAATCGTAGCTTTCCAATGATGTCTCATGTGTGGGTGTGGCTGTGGCCATGCCAACTAGACGTATATCTGTCTTGTAACACAGTGGTTCTCAACCACATGATTTGACAGTTTTGATTGATTGATTGATTGATTGATGTACTTTATTTAGTAAGACATGAGAACAGTACATGACAGTACATAACAGTACATGGAAGTACAAATTCGCAATACAAGGTCTACTAAACTGGATAGCTCAGTTAAGCACGTAGCTTGTTTAAGATGAGATCCCCATGCACACAAATCATGTTGACATATAAGAGACAGACAGATATACACACTACTATACAGAATGTCATACAATCAGTTTACAGGTTACTGGTATGAAGGGTGAAAAATATGTACAAAAAAGAAAGAGAGGGGGGGGGGGGGGGGGTTAGGTTAGGACATGGGGTAGGTTAGGACTTGGACAGGGGCCATTTTTGAATTGCAGCCTCCTGAAGGTGTATCTTTAGGGCATTTTTGAAAGTGAGTAGGGTTTTGCACTCCTTTACTCCTTTGGGCATTCCACATTTTAGATGAATAGCATGAGAAAGAGTTCATTCCCTTTGTTGTGCCAAATCTGGGTTGAACATGGTTTGTGGAGCTGCCTCTGGTGTTATGATCATGGACTTGATTAACATTTTGGAAGTATTTTGACAAATACAGGGGGATCCCAATGTTGTGGTGTATCTTGAAGACCAGGCCCATAGCAAGTTGCTGTACTCTGTCCTCAACCCTAAGCCATCCAAGCCTAGCAAAATGATCAGGGGTTAGATGGGTTTTGTAATTGAGGCCAAGAAGTAGCCTTACAAGTTTGTTTTGGGATGTTTGGAGCCTTGTTTTTAGGGCCTTGGAGGTGTTGTGATACCATGAAGTGCATGCATAATCATAATGACCTTGTATGAGGGCCCCTACAAGAATCTTCAGAGTATTTTTACTGACTTTACGATCAAGTCTCCACATCCTCCGTGTTATTTTGTGGACCTTTTTGATCGTCTTTTCAGCGTTTTTGTCACCTGAGAGGTTTGCCTCCAAGATGGAACCCAAGTAGGTAATTTCCTCCTTTCTTGTGATAACATTTTCACCCACTTTGATCGTGAAACTCTCAGCCTTTCTAAGGTTAGGGTTGGACCCAAAGAGGATGGATTCAGTTTTACCCAGGTGTAATGAGAGTTTGTTGTCGGAGAGCCAGATGCAGATCTTGTTGAGTTCAGTGCTGAGGGTTTTCTCAACCTGCAGCCTGTCCCTGTCCGAGACCAGCAGAGCCGAGTCATCTGCGAACAGGAACAGTTTGCAGTCGCAAGCTGAAGACATATCATTCACATATATCAGGAACAGTAGTGGTCCTAGTATGCTTCCTTGAGGAACACCACAAGTCACTGGGAGGGGAGGGGACTGGGTGCCGTTTACTTCCACCACTTGCTCCCTCCCTTCCAGGTAGGATCTCATCCAGTTCACCGACGTGTCGTCAAAGCCTATTGCTTTGAGCTTATTGATCATAATTGGGTGATTAACGGTGTCAAAAGCCTTCTGGAGGTCCAGCATGACCATGCCGCAATATTTGCCCTTGTCGACATCTTGTTTGATAGAGTCGTTCAAATAGAGAAGGCATGTGTCAGTGGAGTGGTTTGTTCTGAAACCAGATTGGAATTCGTAAATTAGATTTTTTTCGGCAAGGTACTTATCAACCTGTTCATAGACTATTTTTTCCATGACTTTCGAGATGGAGCTAAGAATAGAAATAGGGCGGTAGTTGCCAGGGTCTAATTGGTTTCCTTTTTTGTACAGAGGGGTCACTCTTGCTTTTTTGAAGTCGTTAGGGACCCGTCCCTGTATGATGGAGAGGTTTATTATGTGGGTAATGATTGGGGCAATGGAGGCGGCTGAGTCTTTTAGAAATTTAGCGGGGATGTTGTCGGGACCTGTGGCTCTGTGTTGTTGGAGTGCACTCAATTTTTTAAACACCTCATCTGTTGACACAGGGGAGAGTTTAAAATCGTCTTTGCGTACACCCTGTTTATCGTAAAATGAATCAACATACTCTCCACCATGACTCCCAGAGTGAGGGGGTAGTTTTTCAACTAACTCTGAGGCCACGGTCGTGAAGAATATGTTGAGGATTTTACTCACTTCCCGTTTGGATGAAATGAGAGTGTCATTCACCTTGAGGTTTATGTTTGTAAACCTGGTTTTCAATTTCTTGCTGCAGCCTAGTAGGTTGTTGAATAGCTTCCAGAGCTCACGTGGTTTGTTTTGATTTTCCTCAATTTTGCCATCGAGGTAGCTTTTTTCTGCTAACAACAGCATGCCATTAACCTTGTTTCTTAGCATGTTTTTCTCTTTTTTGAGTTTCGCTACGTGGGATTCGAGACCTTTATTGAAGCTTTTGGCAAGTTTGATCCTACTTTTATGATAGTCAGAACACTTTTTGTCTCTGACTTTCATGGTAGTAAGGATATCCGAATTCATCCATGGAACCGAGCGGGTTTTGACCCTGATGGTTTTCATGGGAGCCACACTGTCCAAAATTGGAATGAATTTGGTTTTGAAACCAAGCCAAGATTCGTCTACCTGTGTGCTGTTTAGTACGTCGGACCAATCCTGTTCCTCCAGTCTGTGATCTAAGTCCTCACTCTTGTAGTTTTTGAGGTCTCTGATCGTGACTGTTTGGTGGTAACCGGTCTTTGGTTTACGTTTCTTTCTGGTGCAGAAGATCATGTTATGATCAGATATGCCACAGGTAGAAACACCACTATTGAGGATTTTGTCCTTGTCCGTTGTTAGAATGAGATCTATGATAGTTTGAGTGGAAACACACAGCCTTGTGGGCTGAGTGATCAGCTGGTGGAGTGAGTGCCGATTACAAAACCCCCTGAATGACTTAAACACTGACGCTTCCTTACGGAGCATGTCAGTGTTAAAGTCACCAAGAAGTACTGTCTCCTCATTGTCCACTTTAGCTAAACATTCATCAAGTCTATCATAGAAATCAGTCTGGTTAGGAGGTCTGTATATGGTACCGACTAGCACAGGTTTAGCATTTTCAAAAATGATCTCGACCCACACAGCTTCAATGTCTGCATCATTCAGGTCTTCACGAAGGATGCAGACATTGTCTTTATGTACATACATGCATACGCCGCCCCCGTTTCTGTTTCTATCTTTTCTGAAAAGTTTGTAGTTTGACAGTTGACAGTAAAGTGTCACTTTAAGGACTTTTAAGACCTTTTTAATACCAAAAAACATTACTACCTACTACCATTACTTACTACCTAAAAATACCATTACTGCAAGCATCAAAAGTAAGCAACAAACTATACACTATAAAAACTGGTTAAACACCGGTTAAAATGGTCAAATATAAGAAAGACGTTGTGAAAGTTGTGAAAATAGCCCTTGCGAGGTGTTGTGGCGGCCTGAAGAGGTTGACAACCACTGTTGTAACACCCCGGTCCCCCACACATGATGTATAATAATACGTAAAGCTTGTCCTCTGTAAGGAACATCAGGACTCAATAGAGTCACCTGTAGTATCAGAGGAATTAAGCAAAAAAACTGAGTGCACAAAAAGAATAGGGGTCCATATATATTTTCTGATCTTTTTGCCACCTTACTGATGGTGTTGCCTTGACTTTGGTGTCTCTCCATCATGCTGTATCTATGGTACTCTCTCCCCCATTGCCCTGTAATCAGTTTTTAACTGTTGTCTTTGGCGAAATTGGCGTGTATAGGTTATTCTTATTGTCATGTGCTTTGTATGGAAATGTATTGTTAACGTATTGACTGTTAAATGTGAGTGGACCTCAATAGAAACAAGTCTCAATACTTTCTTGTGTAATCCTCGAACTGTGGTTTTGCTTTTCAAAATAAATAAAATCAAAATGTATTTTATTCATTTTTGTCAATAAAGGTTTTCTCTTATCTTCTCTTCTCTGAACAGAACATGGAGGAGGATTGTGGCAACAACATGCCATCTATTTCTGAACAAAACATGGAGGTTTCTGTCAACATAGCATCTACTTCTGAACAAAACATGGAGGAGGATTGTGTCGACAGCACAGCATCTACTTCTGAGCAGAACACAGACTTGGGTTCCGGTTCTGACCTGGAACGCTGCAGCAACTGCAAAGCGGGGCTCAACTACAACGAGGAAGGGGGGTGTGTGAGCAAAGTGAAAATATCAACGTTCATCGATGCGAAGACTGCGAAAATACTGTTCCCTCATCTTCCGGCATCTGACTTTATATGCACAGAGTGCGTCACGATGGTCAAATCAAAGACAAAGTTCAACGGCTTCAACAAAAGGCGCACATTGGCCGGGAGTGGTTCTTCTTCTGTCGACAGTACACCACCTCCATCTAAACAAGACAAGACGAAGGGTACTGTGGGTGGTGGTGGGGTTCCATCGCTGCATCCTGCACCTACATCTACACAGAACACAGAGGGTTCAAAGGGTCCAAAAAGACCGAAGATGAGCAGAGATACTGTCGTCGGACCATCTGCTTCTATGCTGAAAATGGCAGGTTCTGTCAAGAAACCACCAAAGCAGAACAAGGGAAGTTCTGTCAAGGCACCATCTACTTCTAAACCGAACGTGAAAGGGACTGGCAAGGTACCACCTGCTTTTAAACCACCGAAGGGTTCTCTAATATATGGTACTGTGCTACCTACCAATTGGAACGTGAGAGTTTCTGCCAACAACGACGACAGGCCATGTCCGTCCGAAGAGAATGCGGAGGATTCCGGTTCTAAGATTATTAGATGCAGTCTCTGCAAAAAAGAACTCCACTACGACGCACACAAATCCCTGCCGAGAATAAGAATATCTAAGCTGGTTGATTTGAAGACTGCGCAAGTACTGTTGCCCCATCTTTCACCGGAGGAGTTCATATGTAGAGATCCGTGCCAAAAGTGGGTACATTCAAAAACAAAGAAATCTAGATGCAAAAGTAAGCGCACCTGGACCGGGTTTTCTATGACAAAATACCCTCTGCCTCAAGTGCCTCGCAAAATAATGAGGATGGATCTTGGCTCTACAAAGGGATACAAACACAAACACGAAGGTTATTATTATTATTATTATCAATAATGATGAAGAGGTGTGTGTGTGTGTGTGTGTGTGTGTGTGTGTGTGTGTGATTATTATCTTTAAGGAAATAACAGATTACAGTAACAATGTATGTGCTTTTTTGGTCAGTCTTCTTAACAACATAAACCCTGGACTAGAGTCCTCATTATTATTTTCAAAAATAGCAGATTGACAAGCTCACAACGTGTTGTGAGTGTCGATCTATTTGACGTACAACCAATTATGTAGGGCTTAAGACAGTTAAGAGGTTAACTTTTTTAATTGTCCACTAGATTAGACCCAAAATAAATGCATTGTGCATTTTGAATTTACCAGCCGTACAAATGACTTTTAAAGGATTTGAATACAATTTTCCAGTTTATAAAGAAGAGTGATTATTTTCCCCTTTCACGCCATTCATGTTTTCTTTCCAGTGTCCACATCAGTTGGTCCTGAGAAACCGCCCAAGAAGGTGACGAACGTCAACAAAGCAATTGGCTATTTAAGAAACCGACAATATGTTTCTGCAATAAGACGACTGCTGGAAGTTCCAGCTGCTACAGCCGCTTTCAACAAAGTGTGCCAAGAAATCATACGCAAAGAGGTAGGGTTGTCACGATCGTGACATCAAATAATTGTGGTTAATGATTTAATTGTGTTTTTGGCATTGACGTCCAACTGTCATTATGGCATAGAGAGTCAAACTGTTACACTTTGAAGGGAGCCTTTTAAGTTTTTTATGAACCCAGGGACATTTTGTGTTTTTACTGTGATAAAAGATCACATCTTCTATGCCCTCTCATCCCTAGACATGGGGTATAAATTCTTAGATACAGGGTCCCATGGTCATGACATCCCTGGAAATATTTAGAAATCTGAAAAAACGTTTTCCAGGCCTGAAAAAGGTTTGGAATGAATCAAATGTTTTGGAAAATGTCTGGACATACGTTTGTTTTTGCCTTTTGATTTTGTTGTATGTAACATGTTAAAATGTGGTGCTGCGCTGCACAAGCTGCATAAATCCTGATCCTGCGTGAGTCCTAATCCTAATGTATACAGGATTTCATGTGACAAAAATAATAGATCTACAAGCTACAACAACACGTTGCACCATGATACAGTGTTATCTTTTAGATCTGTTGTTTGCTCAAGTGTGTCTTGGGGCGTTGATAGCACACTGGTGTAAGAGCCTTATTTTGCACCATATGATTGCTATAGGCCTGGAAATGGGGTAAAATACTTAGGAAAAGTGTTAAAAATCCCTGTCCCTGTTAAACCCTGTAGATACTGGCCCCCCAAAATATTAGTCTTAACATTGAAATTATGTCATTGTCTTAAAAGAAAGCTGTATGAATGTATTGATGATTTATTTTTTAAATATTTTTGTTTACAGCGTATTCAGTTGGCCAGAGATAAGGAGGGACCTTTCAGGAAGCAACTCACATCTGAAAACCTGTCCTCATTTTCTTGGAAGAAGACAAATGCATGGATTGAGGAAAAGGCACCTCTTACTCTTAAATGCCTGCAAGGGATGTTCCCACAGGCACAGAAAATCACAGGACAATATGTGGACCATAATATTAAAGAAGAAACACGCAGGTGTGTAACCCTCTTAATGACATAATCATTTTTAGATTTGTGTATTTTAGAAGAAAGGAACTCTCAAATCCCTTTTAATATGCTCCAACTTTATTCCAAACGTACTTATTATATTCCAAACTAAACAACATTTCGACCTTGCAGTCTTTTTCAGGTTAAAGTGTTTATATACTTTATACTCGTAAAGCTGAATTCCTATGCCACAAGGCAAAGCCACGACGCATAACCCTGCTGCCCTGGCCTTGGAGTGAACTGCTTCAAGTTATGAACATGGAATTGTTAAGAGAGTCCTAAAATAAAACTACAATAGAATAATTCTAGTTATTATACCACACAGTCTGACAGAATGGAATTTGAAAAATCTGACAGATAGTCTTTCTTTTCCTTTTGTCTTTTCGGCCTTTATTGATAGTATACAGACAGGAAAGGGGGAGAGGGAGATGGGGAGTGACACGCAGCAATTGTCGTCGGGATCGGGACTCGAACCCGCGACACTCTGTCAGGCTGCAATGGAGCCTAGCTGCCCGGTGGCAGACAGATACTGTCTTGATCACTAGTGCTGGAGATGGGGATTTATTTCACAATTTAGCATTACATTTTAATTGTATTATGTTAAAAAGCAAGAGTCCAATAGTATTTCACTTCCACTGTAAAAAGAAACATTCTAATAATCACGCCAGATTTAAAAGAGCGTAGCGCTAACTTTTGAGATTGTCTTTCTAATAATCACCAGTTAGTACTTTATAAAAGGACCATGAAGCTAACTATGTATTTTAATGTTGGAATATAGGGCCATGACTGAAGAGGAAGCTCAACAGTTGGTGGATAAGAGGATTGCAATGGCCACGTCTATCGCTCTATTCACCGGCAGCAACAGAACACAATCATTTGTCCAGTCTCTCATTGGTGTTGAGATGTGGAGGGAAGGTTGTCCTCAAAAGATGTTCAAGATCATGAATAGCCTCGGCGTCTCCCAGTCCAGAGTCCAGTCAAGGCAACACATAGTCAGACTCCAAGATGACCACGATAAAGAGCTTAAGCTGTGGAAAGGACAGATTGAGGTGAGTATATGGGGGCAATATATATATCTCTGCTGTGAAGTTGAAAAATTGAGATGGCTGTTTTTTTGCCCGACAGCAATGATATTTTATATATTATACATAGATGGATATATATAGATAGATAGATAGCTTGCTTGATGGTGTGATTCAAATTGAATAATTGTTTTCATTAAACACCTGTACCTTCATCTCCATTATGTTTAGAAAGAACTAAAGATACCAAAGAGGACAATTGCATTCAAAAGTCTAGCCAATCGAGTTCCAGCCTACTCTCTCACTTGGGACCGAGTCAAGGTATTACTTAAAATTTTACGTCATATTGGTTTGTTACTGTTTGGTTGAATGAATTCTTCCCTAGCAATCAAACCTCATGTCTTCCCATAACAGATAACATCCAATGCCAAGCATGAACGTCTAGGAGGAAACAAGCCCATGATTTGGGCATTTCGCTTTGCCCATAAAAACCGCATACCTTTCAGCGTTCTACAAGGGCCTCTGAAAAAGGCAATTGAGGTGTCACCAAACAGCATCCTCCCATCCAAACAGGTACACATCCTTTAAAAAAACCATACACATGACCACCAGCCTGCTGTCAACAAAATAAATGACATTTTATTTATTTTTTATTTTAGACATATGAGGCACTGCGGCAGCGCATGAAAGCAATTGTGATGCGCATAATTGTTGACAACCTCACAGCCCTGGAAGGACTGAGAAGCAAGGTTGTATGGCACATTCCCCACTTATACTCCAAGCAGATGAAGGAGAAGAGCAATGTTGTAAGTCGGCACGTACAAATGTACAATCACTCACATTACTAACACGGCAAATCCAGTGGAAATCCAGCCTGTATTTCATTAGATGCCGTATTTGTGTGGGACCAAATTGTTGGACTGGGAACGTATCTGTTTCCTGGATTCTATGCTCCTCGCTTACAACTCACTTACATCCCTAACGTAAGCGGGGAACATAGAACCCGGGGAACATAGCGATGGACTGATGCCACCCACCAGCTGACAGATTGGGCCCTTTTTAGACTAGTGAGGCTAAAGATAGTGAAATTCCCCCAAAAATAACTATGCCTTTAAATTTCTCTAATGGGCCGTTTTTCTTCTTTTTTTTTTTTTAAGGTCAATCTTGGTGCAGTCCCTGTGGACTCAAGCACAACATATGGAGATACTGAGATAATGGACGGCCTTATTGAATATGTTCCAACATTGTCGGAGAAACCCCACGAAGTGTTGTGCTGTTCAGACGGCCTAAACATTGACACAACGGAGGAAACCAGTGACTCAACAGCCAAACCGACATTTGAAGGGCTTGTGGATGCGCCACCAGAATGTCACAAGGAATCCCTGTGTTACCAGGTGACAAACTAAGGGTTTGAGTTGTATAAATGAAGAATGAATTAACTATTGCATAACTTATCTAATAATGAGGGCCCTCAGGTGGTGTAGGGTACGTGTAAAGTCTAGTCTAGGGGTTTGAATCCACCGCGGTCCACGGTTTATCCCGCTAGGCAGAGTGTATATACAAAATTGGCCATGTTCATGGGTGGGAAGGTGGGAGGGTGATGTTTGTCACTGTGCTATTGGCTGCTATGGGGGCTCCCCGGTGGCGGGTGAGCCAGTAAGTTAAAACGGCAGTGGCGACACAGAAGGGAAGATCAAAAAGAGTGTAAAGATAACTGGGTACACAAAATAAAAGTTGTCCAGTTTTGGCAATTATATTTATCGTCATCTCTTGAACCACAGGACATTATGCAAATGCTGTTCAGTGAGAAGAGCCTGGAGGCTCGAGGATCTCTGTCCCAGCTCAAATCAGTGTTTGCAGTCAGAGGCACGTGTATTGAAGGGAAGTGCAAGGAAACAATCCAACGTGTCTGGGATTTGGATTTCATCACGGTAATATTCAGAAAATGTGCATTTCTTTAGCTTTCCTCATATGCATATAATGTTTCAATGCATGTTCTGCAATACACATCACCTAAACCAAAAACAAATGTTGTTTTTGTTCCCTACAAAGTTTGCGACTTCCGCTTACATCACTTTATACGCCGCTACCGAGTGCAACCTTGACGCTGTTGATGGGCAGCCTTCAGACTTACCCACAGACGCTCAGGCCCAAATGGAGTGGCTTAGTGGACTCTCGCACAGACTGGTGGACTTGGTGTGGATGCCACCACCTCAAGAAGACATAAATACTGCTGCTGCCACTGCATGTCTCTCTGAAGTAGAGAGGAATGAAGTCTGTTTCTGTGGAGAAGGTAGGCAAATAAGAGCATGCTTTAAGTTATTTAAAAAAAAAAGTCTAATCTAGATGCTTTAGATGATACAGACCCACAGTATATTAAACAAACCCTTCATAAATTAACAGCTTAGTAACTTACAATTACTAATTTCCAGTGTGGATTTTTGCCCACGTTACAGCACAGAAAGTAAATAAATTGACAACAAAAAATCAGCTCTCTCAACCCAAAGCAGCCATTAAGTGAACATCTTACCACCAGTGCTGCACTGAAGGCCATGGGGGAGAAAACTGAATTGGTTTTAAAAACAGTCCGTTTAACACGTAATTTGCAAGGCAGGTCCATGGGATATGCATGAACATAAATAGGCAAAAATCTATTTTGAAATAAATAAGATAAAACAAATTTGTTATGAATTCACTTCAAATTGGTCAAGGCGACCAACAACATGACTGTAAACATATTTACCCAGTTCTGTAGTTATACTTTGATATTAGAAAATAGGTGCCGTTTCAACTTTTGTCCAAAGCAAACACTTAGTTTCCCATCTTCCCACCCAGTCTTAACTAAATTAAACGTAAATAAGTGCAGCACTGTGATCACTTTGTCCTGCAGAGGTGACACTTGGTCCGGAATGTACATCCGATTCTGAACATATAAACAATCAAGCCTCCAGGATAAAAAAAATGTCCCAATTTTTTTGTCATTCTGTGGAACCCGGTCCATTACTGCCATGTAGCAAAATATTTTTTATTAATTTGTTTTTCTTCCGTATATCATGCTTTTAAATGGTCTTTTGTCTCTTTTTGAATGCCTTTTTATGCCTTTTATATAGTACCTTGAACTGCCTTTGTGAATGTATAGTGCTATACAAATAAACTTGTCTTGCCTTAGATTTCAGATAGTTGAGTGATTGTATATCATAATTAAATCTGTCTACTTCATTTTAGAAAAACCAGGTGAAAAATTAGTGCAGTGCTGCAGCAACCTTTGTGGAGGTGTGTGGTTCCATGAAGGTTGTGCACCGATAGACCCAACAACCGATCCGACCGTCACTCAGGATTGGTTCTGCAGCTCAGCTTGTCAAGGAGATGGCACCTACATATACTGTCACTGTAAAGAGCAACGAGGGGGACAGATGGTACAGTGTGCACTCATGGACCAGTGCAGAAGACATGAGTGGTACCACAAGGACTGTCTGAGTCTGTCAGACCAAGACAATGCTGTCTCTGAGGAGTGTAAGAAATAACTTGTTGTCCTTTCCAATGTCCTGTAGTGTTGTCCACCTAGACTCCTAGACTAGAATAATATGTGACTTGTAACTTGTTTTTGACTCTGGACATATCAACAATCAAGCCACCAGGATTAAAAAAAACGGACCTCAGACCTGAAGGTTTTATGACTGGGACTCGAGCTTTGAACTTTGACTTTTATGAATTAAAAAGTAATAAAAATGTAAAAAATAAGCTGTTGTCTACTAAAAATAGAATAAACCTAGAAGTTAGTTTCACCACCTTTTTGCTTGAAACTCTTGTACGACGGAGTAGGCCATGAAGTGTTGAAAAAACATAAAAAGTTGAAATATGTAGATATGAGGTTTCTGCCCGACAGCGACGATATATTCCAAAGTACATTTGAAATATAATGTGCTTTACAAAATGCTTGATACTGTTTCTTTCCCCATTACAGCTACATGGTACTGTTCAGAGATGTGCTTCATTGCGTCCGATGCAGACGACCATGTGCTCAACTACACGAAGGCTCTTGTGTGGGAGGGGCTTTATAACATGGCGAGACGAGATGCTATCAAAGAGGGTGATGGAGAAGCCATGACAGACTTCTGGAAAATGGACATGGTTCTGTTCTGGGCCAGAAAACACCTCAAGGATTTTACCACCTGCCATCGATTGCTCACCGGTATGTGAAATGTAATGTGTTGGTATGGACATTCTGTCACTGTTATACCAATGTCATTAATCAAGTGCATCTTGTTTGAATAGGGATTGAAGGATTCTACCCAGAGCACATTAGACAAGACCTGAAGTGGAACCGTGTGGTAAACCTTGAAGGCAAACCTGGATGCAACATCAGCTTGGATTTAGTCAATGAATTCATGAATATCGAATTCAAAGGTATGTTACTGAACTTATATTGGCTAAATAATTTCAGTTACGGTATGTAATTCTTTGAGTGACAAATTTGACATCATCCTGTATATGTCAAGGCTTTGCATTATGACACAAACCTTTGTTTACTAAGACATTGGTTGTGTCCGAATTCAGTCACTCATACGCTACTCCCTATATAGTGAATCAGATGTAGAGGACTATATAGAGAACTCATCGATGAAATAAAAATAGAAAAACATTTTGGACACGACTCGGGTCCCTGTTGGAGTGATAAATAAACAGCCCATGGATGTATTAAAAGAACATTCTGTTATACCTTAAGGGTCCCTCAAGGTTCAGACCCTGATGTGACATACTGAGCCGTAATTCTGTATTTTTTTAGAGTCCTTGGGACGTGTGAGCGACCACTACACCAATGAAAGGATGGAGCTCTGTGGAATGATGGCAGGAGCAATTGGAAGCAAGGCGAATCGGCTTCTCATTACGCTAGGAGCAGGGAACGGCAGCGGCCTCGCAACATCCCTGGCATCATCACACGTCTACAAGAGAAGTAGACAAGCTGACATCGCTAAGTTTGTGGCCGAGTATAAGAAGGACCATCTCTTCAGGTACATTCCTGGGAGAGCACACGAGGGCTTTGAGAAGTTCATTTACCAGCAGAAAATCAAAACCCCCAAGAAGATGGGGAAGATGATGAGGAATCTGGCTCAGGACATGGACCAACAGTGACAGATGAAAATAAGTGAGTGCCACAGTTCACATTGCATTTAGGGTTGGGAAGTGTATTAATACATTAAAGTAGAACATTTCATACATCAAGTGCAGTTCAATGCGCTTCACAGAAGAGGTTAAAATAAAGGAGAATAAAAACAAATACATAAATAGATAAAAATACAAAAGTACATTAGAATAAAAAGTTAAGTAAAAGCAATGCTAAAAAGGTGTGTCTTAAGATTTTATTTGTATTTTATTTAAATTACGTATAGTACATTTTATTTGTATTCATACAATGTGCTTCACATAATTATACAGTATTATTATTATACAAAGACAACAAAAATAAACAGGGTTATTCACAAAAGTGCACATTCATTTAAGGGTTCCGGTTGGGGATTTGAAAATATGGTCAAGCTCATTAGCACACAGTGTGGCTCCAAGTCACCATTTATACTTGGACACATAAATGATTGCAATCAGATACAGCAAAACACAGGCAAATATCACTCATTGTGAAAAATGTACCCTTGACATTAGGCAGATGGCAGGTGCAATTCATGGTGCTATCAGCTGCTATAATTCAATCTTGGAGAATTAATCACCCCTCAGTTTTTTTGTACCACAGTGGTTCTCACACATTTTCATGTCAAGGTTGATGTCCAACTTGATATGCATTTGGAAATATTTAGTGCCAGGGACCCCAATAAGATTTTTTAAATTTATTCCAAACTTTTCACAATATTTTGAGAATAGTAGATGGTTGCAAAAAATAAGGAAATGTTGATGCTATATTAACACTTTTTGCTGGGAACCCCCTCAAAGGCCTCTGGGGGTCCCCAATCCCCACTTTGAGAACCACTGTTGTACTGCATGAAATCCTACACTTATATGTATATGTTGAAACACAAAGGACTTCATCCACATCTAAAAGGCCTCTTTTGTACTTTTTTTTCTTCTGTTTTTTAACCAGGACCACCATTGATCAATCAATAGACTCTTGAGGTACAAAGACGTGTCATCTCTCCTGCAAGGATGCCTGTTTGACCACATTTCAGTTGAACAGACCAGTTATCTGATGGCAAATGACCCTTTGTCAAGTCCCGCCCGTGATCCCACCCCTCTTGGCGCCCATTGGTTTCTGTGGCTTGGTTGGACAAAAGACCTCTTTCCATCCACTACCATTGAATTATTTTTTTTCTCCTTTCTTTTTTTCAGTTGTCTCGTATTTTTAGGTTTAATTTTTAGAAAATTTTATCCCACGTTTTTTAACCCATTTTTTCACCCAGTGTCAATTGCCTAAGCTGTAGTCGTGGGCGCTACTGTCTCGTATTTAATTTATAGTATTGAATAATTATATTAAACTTGGCCTCAGTAAAAAGGAACATCTTTGGTGCAGTATACCTGGGCATTAAGTTGTCATAGTTGGCATAAACTGGATATTTTTTAAATTAATTTCATCATGCAAACTCAGCATAAACAACCAGAAGGAAGCGGTGGTTGGTTGGTCAGGGACCAATCAGAGGGCTGACAAATGGGTCAAAATGTTTTATTTTGTGATTATTAAGGGGGGAAGAAACCTTAAGCTGACTTTGTAGTTTGTTTTCTGGGTCAACTACAGCAGGGTAAAAACATGGCAAGCTGCATAAGGCTGACCATATAGTACATAGTGATGTAAGCACACTGCAGCTAATCAAATGAGCAATGGATGTGTTAGATTTAGGTTGGCTACTATTTATGGCTCTGGGCACAGCTCTAACACACCTGTCCCATTATTCATTTTATTAGCTGCAGCTGTGTTTCTTACTAACCTTCCATGTTTTTAATCTGCTGTACTTTTTAACCTGAATCGGGGAAAAACTACAAAATCAGCCTCGGGTTTCTTGCTAAGATTTATACTTTTTTTTTTTTTCATTGTGATATTGATATTTCTCAGTAAAGCAAGTCATTCTGCTTGCATAAGTTCAGTTGGTCTGTTGTATATATTTTTTGGTCATACACAAAATGTGATATTGATATTTTTCATTAGAAAGCAATTCATTCTGCATAACAAAATAAAAAGTCAAAATAAAAAGACATTTAAAATTGTATGAGTCAAATTTATATAATACCTTAAAATGTATCACGCACTTACATTATTGAATATTTTGTCTTGGCATATAGAAATGGTTACTTTGGTTGGTCACGCTTTGTTTAATGACTATAGCATGTGAGATAACATGACTTGTCCTTTTAAAAAAGGGTTTTAATACCTGATGTAAACCTGTTGGCTAAAGCTGCAATCCATAACTTAAATTTCATACGTCTCACATGAGAGACCACTCTTTCCAGATAGAATCCCTGCTTGGCCTTGGGAGAGATTATGACCTTCGTGCAGTACCTCCAGTCAACCAGTAGGTGCCCCACCTGACAAATGGAAGGGAGGCCACCTCCAACCACTGCAGATGTACTATTTGTATTGTATTAACATAGGCTACTCTACCATGCAAAACAAAAATGTATTCATTAAAATAACTTCTGGATTGCAGCTTTATCAACCTGGGCAATGTGGTTTATTCTTGGCGGTAAACTGACTGACTTGCCAAAAAGACATAATAGATCTCAAAACTCAAATCTCTGCCTCCTCCTGCACTGTCCTCCAGCATGGCATTTACAGTGAAATTGGTGACCTGCCGAAGCATGACCATCTTGTGGACCGACAAACGGCAGTGATGTACGTTCAGACATTCTTATGTGAAGTCCACAAGATGAACACATATTCACAATATTGAGAACCTTTGATAGAATATTGAAAGACTATTTTGCTTTTTTTGACCATCAAGTGCAACAGGCCTGCTACTAGGCTAAAAGATGACCTAAGCATTATCATAATGTAAAATGATGAACCAAAGAAGCCAGAGGGAGGATATCAAAAGGAGAGGCATGGACACCTCAGCAAAGCAAACCCTGTCTAAAACTCTTAAGGCCAGACCGCACCAATGCAACTAGTCGCAACTCCTTGCAACATAACAGTTTTAAGGCCAGTCCCCACCAATGCAACTACTGGCAACTGCCATTGGGGATAATGGTTGCATGTAGTTGCATTAGTGTGGACTGGCCTTTAATAGGATAAGAACTAATGGGGAAACTTGACAATAGGTGCTAAACTAATCACATACAGTGTGGTGACAACATTATGTCAACGACTCTATTTTGTAATACAAGAGTGAGATATTCTGTATGGTTACAGATAGAAACGAGAAAGTAAAAGAAAAGCGGCAGTTGCCTGTGATTGATAGACTTTTGTGGATCCTTTTCTGGATGTCTTTAGTGTGCTGGTCAAAGCTGAGTCTATTTTTCAGTGTCACTACGAGGTATTTGAAATCATTTCTACTTTTTTGATATGATGCTGAGGTGAAGTGGAGCCAATTAATTATTTCCCTTCAGGTCAAGAGTTTTGAGTCTCATTTCCTGGCCCGAGGCCTTCATTAGGGTCCACTGCACTCCAGTGGACGTGTATGTCACCTTTTTCAAAACTCCTGGCTATGGATTAATAAAAGATGTTCTACGTACTTGAACAGATCGAGCTGTCTTGGACTTTCTTTAAGTTCACCGCCTTATTTTTTCCACTGTGATGCCTATAAAGGAAATTAACTTAGAACTATTGTCCTTAAACTAAATCCTTTCCAAAAAGCACCTGTTTTCAGTTTGACATAATTACGGACCCACGCAGCGCTTCTTCATCTATTATCTTTACATTATTTCCTCTTGTCAGAGTCATTGTCTGTGAGTAGGACAAGAATGGCTGTGTCATCTGAGTGAGGTAGGTAGGGATGTGTGACAGTGGTGTAATGTGTCACTTTCCATGAGACAAATTAGTAGAAGATGTTAATGGTGCTGTAAGTGGTATTTCTTTGGTTGAACTTCAAAATAAGTGGTAAATAGCTATAGAAATCATTGCTCTAAATCTAAAGAACGTATGTGCAGTAACAGGGTGAACTATCAGTAACAAGGTGAATCTCTGTACTAAACAGAGATTAAAGAGTACCCATTTATCAGCTTCAGTTTTATAGTGTTCCATTTCCAATGTTGTTCCAATTTCACATCAGAATCAGAATCAATCTTTATTGTCACATCCCATTACAAGTAAGTGCATAATATGACTAAACTACATATATAATATCTATAATAAAGTGAGTGAGTGCATAAAAGTGTTTACAAGAAATGTCCCTTTTAGAGCACATTTCACAGTTCTGTGCAGTGTCACTAGACTTTAATTTCTGTTCAGCAGCCGGATTGCTGCGGGGTAGAAACTGTTCAATAATCTACACATGTTTATCCTGTATGAGTTCTCTTTCCTGATTGGATGAAATTGGTATCCCAACCTGAAAATGTAATTTATTTTTGCTGGAGAGAGGGGGAGACACGGTTGACTGTGTTTGCAATCACAAAATACAACATTCTTTATGGGTCATGGCATGACAAGTTAAACTCTAAATAACAGAGGAAATGGTCTGTATAAGTCATACAACCAGGTCTTCAATATCTATAAATAAAAAAGGGAGATCACAATAGTGGACCCAGTAGTGATAGTAAAAAAAAAAAGAATAAATAAAATAAATGTAGAATAAATGTAAGAGTATAAAACACAAATCTCCAAAAATAAAAAGCACAAGTCTATTGCGTAGGGCAGTCCATCCAATTAACGAACCCTAGTCACAGCATGACATTACGTACAAATTCATCATATAAGCCTTTTATTTAGGGGCCAATGTTTGAAGTGTAAAGATCCCCCTTTGAAGGACCCCCAAATAAAAATGTATTTGGCCACGGACATCCATTTGAAACAAATATTATGATCCGGGGAGGGACCCCATATACAAGATTTGTGTTGTTAAAATGTTTCACAAATATTAAAAAGAAAATGTATGAGTTTTTGGCCGATCTACAAGCAGGTTACTTTCAAATAGCCGTTGTATTTTGATGCTATAGACCCCTTAACAGTTAACAGACGGACGGACGTCACACTAGTAAGAACCAGTATGCGCGCGCAGGCCGGCACCAAAAAATGAAACCCATTGGGTACAAACACACTTGTCCGTTTGCTGGCGGAAAACGGGTCGCTACGAAACGGAAGCTCTTGTTCCGGATCCGGCCATTTCTGTCTGTTACTCAATGAAAAGCGGAACACGGATGTGCTTTTTCCGGACCGGATCGCGCCCGTTTTTCCGTTTTTTTTTAACATGGGAGTGGATGGGACTTCCGGCCGTTCGTTCCGTCGCGAACGGACATGTCTGTTTGTACCCATTGGGTGCATCCACACATGAGCGACAACTTGACGCCCGGAAGTCGGAAGTCCCGTCCACTCCCATGTTATAGGAAAAACCGGACCGGAACTTCCGGTTTCTAACTTAACATGGGTGTGTACGGGGCTAGCGTAGCGTAAGCGTAGCGTTTGCCGTCAGCATACGCTCATGTGTGGATGCACCCATAGGGTGCATCCACACATGAGCGACAACTTGACGCCCGGAAGTCGGAAGTCCCGTCCACTCCCATGTTATAGGAAAAACCGGACCGGAACTTCCGGTTTCTAACTTAACATGGGTGTGTACGGGGCTAGCGTAGCGTAAGCGTAGCGTTTGCCGTCAGCATACGCTCATGTGTGGATGTACCCATTGGGTGCATCCACACATGAGCGTGCCCGACAGCAACTCCTTGGTCAGTGTTGCCAGATTTTGCGAGAGAAATAAGTAACCAGGTCTACGAAAACAAGCCCAAAAGAAGCGACTTAGCCATATGAGCACTTTAAACCAAGTATGGGTGCATCCACACATGAGCGTATGCTGACGGCAAACGCTACGCTTACGCTACGCTAGCCCCGTACACACCCATGTTATAGGAAAAACCGGACCGGAACTTCCGGTTTCTAACTTAACATGGGTGTGTACGGGGCTAGCGTAGCGTAAGCGTAGCGTTTGCCGTCAGCATACGCTCAAGTGTGGATGCACCCATTGGGACACGTTGTGAGCTTGTAGATTTGCTATTTTAATTAAAAAAAAAAACACTTGAACACCACAAATCTTGTATGGGGGTCCCTGGCATAAAATATTTTCAGACGAGGGTCCGCAGACTTAAACACATGAATTTGGAGGTCCTTGACATGAAAATGTTTGAGAGACACAAACAATATTTAAGAAACAAGCCCAAATAAGCAACTACACTTTAGGAAAAAAGACAAAATAAGCAACTACAAAAAAATGCAGCCCGCAACTTACAAGCAACTTGGGTGACACAAGCCCAAAGTCGCTTATAATAAGCGGACATGGCAACATTGGTATTTTTTCTTTATGTTTGCGTTACGTCATATGGGAGCGACGCGTCGTCTAACAACAGTGCACCCTGGCTGAAAGTTGGCGCCTATGAGTTTAGCTTGGCGGTTTGAACGTCTTGTTGAAAAAACATCGGTGTTTTCTCCTAATTAAGCTGCAAACATACATGTGCAGCTGATCTTAACAATATTAACACCACCTACTAATACACATGGAGGAGGATAAATTGTGACAACATTCCACCTGCTGAAGAGAACACGGAGGGTTCTGCCACCGACATGGCATCGACTTCTGATCAGAACATGGAGGAGGATTGTACAGTGGGGGAAAAAGTACCACATTTTGTTTTACTAATAAAAAATACTGCAATGTAGAAATACTGTAACAATTAAAATCTGGTAATCAAAATGTACTTGAGTAAACGTACAAAATAAAAAAGACCTAAAATTGTACTTAAGTATAGTACTTGATTAAATGTACTAATTACTTTACACCACTGTATATTTGTATGTTGCATAGCCTTGGATCACAAGACGGTCATCCGTCATGGCCGTCTTGGATGATTGTTTTTTCATTTTCTCCCTTTTGGTCCGTACATCTACATTTAACGTTCACATTTCAAGTATAAAGTGCTTAACCCATGGCCACGGATGTTGCAATTATGTCCGGGCCCTCAGAAGTATCCGTATCTTCCGTGTTGTTCAATAAAAAGCATTTAATCCGATCGGTGGCCATTTTGTCATAGTTCTAATGTATCTGCGTGCAATACACCTTCCAACCGATAGGGTCGCGCAGTTGAAAGCATACGGAGAAAATGGCTGCCAATCGGATTAAAATGCTTTTTATTGAACAATACGGAAGATACGGGTATTTTTTAGGGTTCGTACATAATTGTAACATCCGTGGCCATTGGGTAAGCTCTTTATATTTGAAATCTGAACCTTTTATGTAGATGTACGGCAGTACGGACCAAAAAGGGAGAAAGTACAAACACAAGTACAAAAAAGTTCAAGACGGCCATGACAAACCTTAGCCCCGTTTGGAACCTTGGAACCTCAGTGGAGTGACAATTTAAGGTCTTTAAACAGCAAAAAATAATATCTGAAAAATGAAAAAATACCATTATTGCATCAAAAGTAATCAACAAACTATACACTATACAACTGGTTAAACATTGGCAAAATTGTCAAATATAAGAGACTCAAAAGTTATAGCCGATCTACAAGCAAGTGAGGCGTTGTGAGCTTGTATATCTGCTATTTTCACTATTTATCTGTGGAACCGAGTCAAACTAAATGTAATGCCTTAACTCTTACAATTACAAGTGCTTGTCAGGGTGGGGGGTTCCCAGTTCAAATATGATTATTTTTGGGTGTGGCGGCCTGAAGAGGTTGAGAACCACTGTTGTAACCCCCCGGTCCCCCACACATGATGTATAATTATATACGGAAAGCTTGTCCTCTGTAAGGAACATCAGGACTCAATAGAGTCACAATTTTAGGGTCCATATATATTTATATATGTTTTCTTTTCGCCACTTTACTGATGGTGTTGCCTTGACTTTGATGTCTCTCCATCATGCTGTATCTACGGTACTTCTCCCCCTCCCCTGCCCTGTAATCTGTTTTTAACTGCTGTACTGTCTTTGGTGCCTGAATTTCCCCAGTGTGATTAATAAAGGTCTTCTCTTATCTGAACAGAACATGGAGAAGGATTGTGTCGACAGCACAGCATCTACTTCTGAACAAAACATGGAGGAGGATTGTGTCGACAGCACAGCATCTACTTCTGAGCAGAACATGGACTTGGGTTCCGGTTCTGACCTGGAACGCTGCGTCAACTGCAAAGCGGGGCTCAAATACAACGAGAAAGAGGGGTGCGTGAGCAAAGTGAGAGTATCAGCGCTCGTCGACGGGGAGACTGCGAAAATACTGTTCCCTCATCTTAAGCCGTCTGACTTTTTATGCGCAGAGTGCGTCAAGGACGGCACATGGGCCGGTAGGGGCTCTTCTTCTGTCGACAGTACACCACCTCCATCTAAACGAGGCAAGGCAAAGGGTACTGTGGGTGGTGGTGGGGTTCCATCGCTGCCTCCTGCACCTACATCTAAGCAGAACACGGAGGGTTCAAAGGGTCCATATTCTGCTTCTATGTTGAAATTGGCAGGTTCTCTCAAGAAAATATCAAAGCAGAACAAGGGAAGTTCTGTCAAGGCAACATCTACTTCTAAACTGAACGTGAAAGGGACTGTCAAGGCTACTGTTGTCGTTCCCAGGCTGCCTACTCTGCTACCTACCAATTGGAACGTGAAAGATTCTGCCAACAACAACGACATGCCATGTCCGTCCGAACAGAGTGCGGAGGGGTCCGGTTCTAAGATTATTAGATGCAGTCTCTGCAAAAAAGAACTCAAATACGACGCACACAAATCCCTAGAAAGAATAAGAATATCTACGCTGGTTGATTTGAAGACTGCGCAAGTACTGTTGCCCCATCTTTCACCGGAGGAGTTTATATGTAGAGATCCGTGCGAAAAGTGGGTACATTCAAAAACAGAGCCATGCGTTAAAAAGAAAAATAAGCGCACCTGGACCGGTTGGAACGTGAAAGGTTCTTTGAGAATTTCTGCCAAGTACAACGACATGCCATCTACGTCCGAACAGAGTGTGGAGGATTCCACTTCTAAGATTATTAGATGCAGTCTCTGCAAAAAAGAACTCAAATACGACGCACACAAATCCCTGGGAAGGACGAGAATATCAAAGTTGATTGATTTGAAGACTGCGCAAGTACTGTTGCCCCATCTTTCACCGGAGGAGTTCCTATGTAGAGATACGTGCGTCAAGTGGGTACAATCCAAAACAAAGCGAAACGGTCAAAGAAAGCGCACCTGGACTGGTTTTTCTATGAAAAAAAACCCTCTGCCTCAAGTGCCTCGCAAAATAATGAGGATGGATCATGGCTCTACAAAAACGAACTCAGGTTATTATTATCAATAATAAAGAACAATTCTCTCTCTCTCTATATATATATCTATATATATATATAAACTATTGTTATTAACATGATGATGATTATTTTGAGTCCTTATTAATATTATTATTTTTAAAAATAGCAGATTAACAAGCTCACAACGTGTTGTGAGTGTCCATCTATTTGATGTACAACCAAGTATGTAGGGCTTAAGACAGTTAAGAGGTTAACTTTTTTAATTGTCTACTAGATTAGTCACATTAGCCTGTATATAAACCACAGAATGCAGCCCAAAATAAATGCATTATGCATTTGGAATTTACCAGCCATACAAATGACTTTTAAAGGATTTGAATCCAATTTTCCAGTATATAAACAAGATTTTTTCACCCCCTTAACGCCATTCATGTTGTCTGTCCAGTGTCCACACCAGATGTTCCATCTCCAGCGCCCAAGAAGGTGTCGAAAAGGAACCAAGCGCTTACCTATCTAAAACATGGACAATATGTTTCTGCATTAAGAAAAATGCAGGACATTCCAGCTGCTGCAGCCGCTTTCAACAAAGTGTGCCAAGAAATCATACGCAAAGAGGTAGGGTTGTCATGATCGTGACATTTTAGTTGACGATACATTTTCATACAAATAATTGTGATTAACGATTTGAATTGTGTTTTTGGCATTAAACATAATTATGAAGACAAATGTTTTTATGTTTGCCTTTTAGGCTTTGAAGTTGCACAAGAAAGATATGACAAATGACTTGAATATACAAAGAAATGACTGACATATTTAATAACTTTATTATTAAAACGTTAAAAGTGGAAACAGCCCAGCTACACGCTCACAACCAAGGGGCCAGCCTGACATATTTACAATGAGGCCCATACGGAAGAGAGACAGTTCATATGAATGGCCTGTAGGTGGCCTGCAGGTGTCAGAAAGAATATTCTCTCATTGTAAGCGGATGGGTTTTTGACGAACTTTAGACTAGATTTTCTTACCTTAATAAAAATTGTCATAAATACTATATGCTTCCAGTCGCTAGTTTAAAGTCTACTTTCAATCATCATGATATGCGTTTTGCTAAATTATGGTCCCATTTATTCTAAAATTGGGTCTGTAGAAAGCAGAGGTGTGGCCTTGTTCATCTCTTTTATGCGTTCTGAGCTTGTAGATCTGCTATTTCCACTTTTTTTTTTAAATGTTTGAAAATATATGAACATTTTACAACATGGAAACAATTACCGTATAATGATTATGCAAAATAATTGCGATTAGTTGATAATTGTGACAGGCCTACAAATAGGTAAGTTAACCCTGAGCTGAGCAATAGGCCTACTGACAAACTATGGTATGTTTCATTGAATCCTTGGATAATGTGGCGATATCTTTTTTAGAAATGGCTAGATGCTTTGAGAAGTTGTCAAAGGGCAATACCGCTTTGGTAGAGGTTTGGGTTGTGTAGTTACCTTGCCATGATGTAACTCCAAAGGTGGACATGAAATTAAAAAGAATTGCTCCATTGATTAATAATTCAAAATATGCTCATTGACTTACATTGTACAGTGAAACAGCTCTCAAAGTCACTCTTTTAGCACATACACGAACGCAAACAAAGTTGATTCAGACAATATAGAACATCACCAAACCCAGCACTTTTTTTCTTTTTTTACTATTTGAAGATCCGGATCAAAGGATCCAGTTTGGGTTTTCTTCCTAATAAAAATCGAAAAATCAACAGGAAGTTAACATTTTTATATATAAAAAAAACAGTACTGGGTTTGGTGATGCTCTATCTTGTCTGAATAAACTTTGCTTGTGTTCGTTTATGTGCTAAAAGAGTGACTTTAAGAGCTGTTTCACCGTACAATGTAAGTCAATGAGGAGCATAATTTGAATTTCTAATCACTGTTTGGAGCAATTATTTAAGATTTCTTGTCCACCTTTGGAGTGCCAAGGTATATACACAACCCAAACCTCAAAGTGGTCTTGCCCTTTTAATAGAAAAAAATTAGAAACATGATGGCCAAATAATTACAGGTGTTGGTTGTTCATTTTGCTATGCTAGAACAGTCTAATAAGTTAATAAAGGGCTAGTCCTGTATTACCAAAAAACAGGCAACTTCCTGTTGATTTTGCCATTTTGTTAGGAAGAAAACCCGATCCGGATCTTCACATGGTAAAATCAACAGGAAGTTGACTATGTTACATAATTGTCAGAATCAGCTTTGTTTTTGTTCGTTTATGGGCTAAAAGGGTTCCTCCTGAGCCTCTTCACCGTACAATGAAGAGGCATATTTTTTTTTACATATTTTGAATTATCAGTCTAGTCAATGGAGCAATTATTTTTTATGTCTTGCCCACTATTTGAGTTGCATCATGGTGAGGTAACTACACAACCCAAACCTCTTAAAGGAGCATTTAATTTGTCACAATATTACTATAACCAAAATTAAAACTAGACATACTGTAGCTAATGTTCTGGACACTTTATTTGATATCGTGTAGATAGATATCCATCCACCCACAAAAATGTCTAAATGATTTGAAAAATAGCTGATCTACAAGCACTAGGGGTGTGCCGATACACTAATTTCGCGAAACAATACGATATTGGCACTTTTTTAATATGAAAATATATGGGGGGGGGGGGGGAGCAAATGCAAACAAATACTTCTGTTTTTGCTTTTATTATTGCAAAAAATAAATAAAATGTTTTTTTTTTCCTTTTTTCAAAACAATATTTCCCCCCCCCAAAACGATACATAACATATCGTCACGAAAACGTATCGCGATATATCGCGGGACGATATATCGGCACACCCCAAGCACACAACGCTTTGCGGTGCAATGCATAGAGGCCATGTTGATTTATGCAGGTGCCCCTGCATAAATTATAGATAAATACATGTATTAAATAAACATAGCAACATTGTGTGAGTCAGTCCTTCAAATAAAAATAAAGTCCAACTGTCATTTATGGCATAGAGTCTAAATGTAATATTTTGAAGGGAGCCTTTAAAAAGAATGTATGAACTCAGGGAAATTGTATTTTTACTGTGATAAAAGATCACATCTTATATGCCCTCTCATCCCTAGACATGGGGTATAAATTCTTAGATACATTGTTCCACGGTCATGAAATTCCTGGAAATATTTTGAAATTAGAAAGGAATCCTTTCCAGGCCTGGAAAAGGTTTGGAATGAATCAAATGTTTTGGAAATGTCTGGACATATATTTGTTTTTGGCTATTGATTTTGTTTAACATATGTGAAATAATTATGTACATGTTAAAATGTGTTGCTGAGCTGCGTGAGTCTAATCCTAATGTATTTGTCATGTGACGAAAATAATAGATCTACAACAACATGATAACCATGATACGGTGTTCGCTTGTAGATCTGTTGTTCGCTCAAGTCTGTCTTGGGGCATTGATAGCACTGGTGTAAGAGCCTTATTTTGCACCATATGACAGGCCTGGAAATGGAGTAAAATACTGTCCCCTAAACCCTGTTGATACTGGCACCCCAAAATATTCATCTTAACATTGAAATGATGTCACTATCTTAAAAGAAAGCTGTATGAATGTATTGATGATTGTTTTTTAATGTTGTTTACAGCGTATTAAGTTGGCCAGAGATCAGGAGGGACCTTTCAGGAAGCACCCCACACCCGAAAACCTGTCCTCATTTTCTTGGAAGAAGACAAATGCATGGGTTGAGGAAAAGGCACCTCTTACTCATAAGTGCCTACAAGGGATGTTCCCACAGGCACAAAAAATCACTGGACAATATGTGGATCATAATGTTAAAGAAGAACCACGGAGGTGTGTAACCCTCTTAATGACACACAATGATATTTTTGATTTGTGTATTTGAGATGGGGATTTATTTCACAATTTTGCTACACATTTTAATTGTATTATGTTTAAAAGCAAGAGTCCAATAGTATTTCACTTCCACTGTAAAAAAAAAAAACCCTGTTCTAATAATCACGTCAGTACTGTGTAAAAGAACATAGAACACAGCGCTAACTTTTGAGATTGATGTCTTTCTAATAATCCCCAGTTAGTTATTTCTAAAAGGAGCATGAAGCTAACTATGTACTTTAATGTTGGCGTGTAGGGCCATGTCTGAAGAGGAAGCTCAACAGCTGGTGGATAAGAGGATCGCAATGGCCACGTCTATCGCTCTATTCACCAGCAACCGAAAACAAGCATTTGTCCAGACTCTTATTGGTGTTGAGATGTGGAGGGAAGGTTGTCCTCAAAAGATGTTCAAGATCATGAATAGCCTTGGCATCACCCAGTCCAGAGTCCAGGCAAGGAAACACATCGTCAGACTCCAAGATGACCACGATAAAGACGTTAAGCTGTGGAAAGGACAGATTGAGGTGAGTATATAGGGGGGGCAATATATATTGTATATCTCTGCTGTCGGGCACAGCTCAAATGGAGTTAGAAGGTTTTTAACCATTAATGTGGAGATTTTCCGTCTGACTTCGTCATTCTAATCAATGATGGAAAAAACGTCTATCTCCAAAATTGGAGTTAGGTGGTTTGACTGACAGTTTTGAGGATCCAATGGCGTTAGGAGGATTAGTCAGAAGCCCTTTTTAATACTTTTCATTGGCTCAATATTTGTAAAACCCACACACAAAAAGGGTGTTCAATAGCACTGATTTATAAAAGTTGAAAATTGGAGGTAGCTAGTTTTCTGCCCGACAGCAACGATATTTTATATATATATATATAGATATAGATACAGATATAGAGATAGACAGAATAATTGTTTTCATTAAACACCTGTACCTTCATCTCCATTATGTTTAGAAAGAACTAAAGCTAGGAAAGAGGAGAATTGCATCCAAAACTCTAGCCAATCGAGTTCCAGCCTACTCTATCAATTGGGACCGAGTCAAGGTATTGCTTTAACTTTTAAGTCATATTGGTTTATTACCATTTTGTTGAATGAATTCTTCCCTAGCAATAAACCTTCATGTCTTTCCATAACAGATAACATCCAATGCCAAGCATGAACGTCTAGGAGGAAACAAGCCCACAACTTGGGCATTTCGCTTTGCCCATAGAAACCGCATACCTTTCAGCGTTCTACAAGGGCCTCCGAAAAAGGCAGTTGAGGTGTCACCAAGCAGCATCCTCCCATCCAAACAGGTACACAGCCTTTATAGAAAACATACACATGACCACCAGCCTGCTGTCAACAATTTAAATATGATATTTTCTTTCTTTTTTTATGTTAGACATATGAGGCACTGCGGCAGCGCATGAAGACAATTGTGATGCGCATAATTGTTGACAACCTCACAGCCCTGGAAGGACTGAGAACCAAGGTTGTATGGCACATTCCCCACGTATACTCCAAGCAGATGAAGGAGAAGAGCAATGTTGTAAGTCGGCACGTACAAATGTACAATCACTCACATTACTAACACTGCAAATCCCATGGAAATCCAGCCTATATTTCTTTAGATGCCGTATGTTTTGTGGGACCAAATTGTTGGACTGGGAGCATATCTATGTTAGCTGGGTTCTATGCTCCCCGCTTACAACCCACTTACACTCACTAACCCTAACATAAGCAAGGAACATAGAACCCGGGGAACATAGGGATGGACTGATGCCACCAGCTGACAGACTGGGCCCTCTTTAGACTAGTGAGGCTAAAGATAGTGAAATTCCCCGAAAAAGAACTTTGCCTTTACATTTCTGTAATGGGACGTTTTTTTCCTTCAGGTAAATCTTGGTGCAGTCCCTGTGGACTCGAGCACAACAATAGGAGATGCTGAGATAATGGACGGCCTTATTGAATATGTTCCAACATGGTCGGAGAAACCTCACGAAATATTGTGCTGTTCAGACGGCCTAAACATTGACACGACGGAGGAGTCCAGTGAATCAACAGCCAAACAGACATTTGAAGGGCTTGTGGACGCGCCACCAGAATGTCACAAGGACTCCCTTTGTTACCAGGTGACAAACTAAGTGTTTGAGTTGTATACATGTATGAATGAAGAATGAATTAACTATCACATAACTTATCTAATATTGAGGGCCCTCAGGTCGTGTAGGCCACCACGGTCCACGGTGCATCCCGCTTGGCCGAATGTATATACAAATACAAAATAAAATGTACATACATGATCATGGGTGGGAAGCCGGGGGTGGTAGGGTAATGTTTGTCACTCTGCCAGTGGCTGCTATGGGTTGGGGAGGTGCCTCTCAGAGGTGCTACGTCCTCCCGGTGGGGGCTCCTCACCAGTAGGTTAAAACAGCAGTGGCGACAGAAGGGAGGATCAAAAAGAGTGTAAAAATAAATGGGTACACAAAAGAAAAGTTTTCTAGTTTTGGCAATTATATTTATCGTCATCTCTTGAACCACAGGACATTATGCAAATGCTGTCCAGTGAGAAGAGCCTGGAGGCTCGAGGATCTCTGTCCCAGCTCAAATCAGTGTTTGCAGTCAGAGGCACGTGTATTGAAGGGAAGTGCAAGGAAACAATCCAACGTGTCTGGGATTTGGATTTCATCACGGTAATATTCAGAAAATGTGCATTACATTTCTTTAACTTTCCTCATACTTATAATGTTTCCATGCATGTTCTGCAATACACATCACCTAAACCAAAAACAAATGTTTTTTTTTGTTCCCTACAAAGTTTGCGACTTCTGCTTACATCACTTTATACGCTGCTACCGAGTGCAACCTTGACGCTGTTGATCAGCAACAGCCTTCAGACTTCCCCGCAGACCCTGAGGCCCAAATGGAGTGGCTTAGTGGACTCGCACACAGACTGGTGGACTTGGTGTGGATGCCACCACCTCAAGAAGACATCATTGCTGCTGCTGCCACTGCAAGTCTCTCTGAAGTAGAGAAGACTAAAGTCTGTTTCTGTGGAGAAGGTAGACCAATAAAAGCATGCTTTAAGTTATTTAAAAAAAAGTCTAATCTAGATGCTACAGACCTATAGTATATTAAACAAACCCTTCATAAGTGAAAGCCATTTCTTCTAACAGCTTAGTGACTTACAATTACTTTGCTTTAGTTCCAGTCTGGAATTTTGCCCACGTCACAGCACAGAAAGGAAATAAATTGACAACAATAAAGCAGCTCTCTCAACCCAAAGCACTAGGGGTGTGCCGATATATCGTCCCGCGATATATCGCGATACGTTTTCGTGACGATATGTATCGTTTTGGAGAAAAGAAATATTGTTTTGAAAAATAAATAAATATATATATATATATATATTTTTTTACAATCATTATACCGTAATCAGGCATGCAAACAGCCCCGAGGTGAAAAGGGTGTTGTTTTTTTGGGTCAGGTGTCACACTATTGCCCTATTTGGATTCAAAATGGCTATTGTAGCTGAAAAGCTACAAGTTTGCATGTCTGAATAATGCAAAAACAGAATTATTTGTTTGCATTTGCTTTTTTTCTCCCCCATATATTTTCATAATAAAAAAAGTGCGTATCGAAATCGTATCGAAGTTGTGAGCCCAATATCGTATCGTATCGTATTATGTGAACGTCTTACCACCAGTGCTGCACTGAAGGCCATGAGGGAGAAAACTTAATTGGTTTTAAAAACATTTGCAAGGCAGGTCCATGGGATGCATGAACATAAATAGGCAAACATCTTTTTTGTGATAATTTGTGATTAATCCACTTAAAATTGGTGAAGGCGGCCAGTAACTTGACTGTAAACATATTTACTCAGTTCTGTAGTGATACTTTGATATAGAAAATAGGTGCCGTTTCAACTTTTGCCCAAAGCAAACACTCAGTTTCCCATAATCCCTTATGTGTGCAAGGGTAAAATCTTAATCCGGTCAATTACTGCCATGCAGCTAATCTTTTGAATGCCTTTTTATGCCTTATATAGTACCTTGAACCTGAATATGTGTCTACTTCATTTTAGAAAAACCAGGTGTAAAATTGGTGCAGTGCTGCAGCAACCTTTGTGGAGGTGTGTGGTTCCATGAAGGTTGTGAGACGACAGACCCAACAACCGATCCGACCGTCACTCAGGATTCGTTCTGCAGCCCATCTTGTCAAGGAGATGGCACCTACATATACTGTCACTGTAAAGAGCAACGAGGGGGACAGATGGTACAGTGTGCACTCATGGACCAGTGCAGAAGACATGAGTGGTACCACAAGAACTGTCTGAGTCTGTCAGAACAAGGAAATGCTGACTCTGAGGAGTGTAAGAAATAACTCGATGTCCTTTCCAATGTCCTCGACGTGTTGACCGCCTAGACTCCTAGACTAGAATCATCTGTGACTTGTAACTTGATTTTGACTCGACCATGTATGACTTCAGACCTGGAGGTTTTATGGCTGGGACTTTGAACTTTGACTTTTATGAATTAAAAATAAAAAAAAATGCATGTAAAAATTAAGCTATTGTCCACAAAAAATGGACTGAAACTAGAATTACCTGAAGTAAATGATATAATAATGATCACCAGAGGGGACAAAGCGTGAATTAAGAGTCGCATGATATATTTTCACACTATACAGCATAAGCTACTCTGCCGTAAACAAGAGTTTGGACTGGTGATGGAGGGACTTGGACTTGAGTTCTTGAGACTTGAGTTGGACTTGTGGTTAATTGACTTCACTACAAAACTGCTAACCAGTTAAATCTAACACATCTGTCGTCGCTATTGGGCAGAAACCTTGTATGTCCAAAACCGTTACTTTTCAGGAAATGGAACAAAAAGTTTCAGAAACTGAAAATATTTTCACTAATTTTGCTTGAAACTCTTGTACGACGGAGTAGTGCATGAAGTGTTGAAAAAACATAAGAAGTTGAAATATGGAGATACAAGGTTTTTGCCCGACAGCGACGATATATTCCCAAGTACATTTGAAATATAATGTGCTTTACAAAATGCTTGATACTGTTTCTTTCCCCATTACAGGTACATGGTACTGTTCAGAGATGTGCTTCATTGCGTCCGATGCAGACGACCATGTGCTCAACTACACAAAGGCTCTTGTGTGGGAGGGGCTTTATAACATGGCGAGACGAGATGCCATCAAAGAGGGTGATGGAGAAGCCATGACAGACTTCTGGAAAATGGACATGGTTCTGTTCTGGGCTAGAAAACACCTCAAGGATTTTACCACCTGCCATCGAATGCTCACCGGTAGGACTTAGAAAATGTAATGTGTAGCTATGGACATTCTTTCACTGTTATATCAATGTCATTAATCAAATGCATCTTGTTTGAATAGGGATCGAAGGATTCTATCCAGAGCACATTAGACACGACATGAAGTGGAACCGTGTGGCAAATCTTGAAGGAAAACCTGGATGCAACATCAGCTTGGATTTAGTCAATGAATTCATGAATATCGAATTCAAAGGTATGTTACTGAACTTATATTTGCTAAATAATTTCACAGTTATGGTATGTAATTTGTTGAGTGACAAATTTGACATAGTTCTCATCCTGATTATGTCAAGGCTTTGCATTATGACACAAACCCTTGCTTACTAAGACATTGGTTGTGTCCGAATTCAGCCACTCATACGCTACTGCCTATATAGTGAGTCAGATGTAGAGGACTATAAAGTGAACTCATCGATGAAATAAATAAAAAACATATCGGACACTACTCAGGTCCCCGTCAATTCCGTCATTGCTGTGGCACAATTAAAAAACATCTCTGATCAGCTGTTGGAGCGATAAATAAACAGCCCATGGATGTTTTAAAAGAACATTCTGTTATGCAGAATGATTTAAAGTCATGATTTATAGTTATTATCATTACATATTATTATATCATTATATATATATATATATATACATTATATATTTTCCGCACTATAAGGCGCAGCTGAGTATAAGGCGCACCTTCAATAAATGTATTATTTTCATATATAGGGCGCACTGCATTATAAGGCACATCCGCACTATGAGGCGCACTGACGGTGCGCCTTATAGTGCGGAAAATACGGTATATGTATTAGTCTATATATTATTGTACGACAGGTTCTCTCTCTCGTTCTTCTGTGACAGGCACCGCCATCGTTGTCATTTTTCCTTCAACCAATATTGATACATATATAAGGCGCATCGGATTATAAGGCGTATCCGCACTATAAGGCGCACTGACGGTGCGCCTTATAGTGCGGAAAATACGGTATATGTATTAGTCTATATATTATTGTACGACAGGTTCTCTCTCTCTCGTTCTTCTGTGACAGGCACCGCCATCGTTGTCATTTTTCCTTTAAGCTGAACCTGCGCAATGCATTGTGGGATTGGTAGAGCTTAGTTAGTGACCATCGTCTGTACCCTACATTTCACGGTGCACTGAGGGATAAAATGAGTCCACTATGTAGGGTATAATAATGACCACTATACATTCCGACGCCACTTCAAAATGGTGTAATCACTATATAGTGCACTATTATAGGCAGTAGGGAATGATTTCGGACACAGCTATGGTCTGAAGCTTCTGAGGAGATATTATTGTTAAAAAACATCTATTACAGAATTCCTTAACTGTCTGGAATTAAGAGTAAATAGTGGAGAAAGGGCTAGGTATAGTCAAGCATATAGAAGCATTTCAATTGTTAATCAATAATAATAATAAAAGTAGAATACATTTTACCGGGGCCCCTTTAATACAACCTCAAGGGTCCCTCGAGGTTCCCTGATGTGACATACTGAACTGTAATTCTGTATTTTGTAGAGTCCTTGGGACGTCTGAGCGACCACTACACCAATGAAAGGATGGAGCTCTGTGGAATGATGGCAGGAGCAATTGGAAGCAAGGCGAATCAGCTTCTCTTCGCGCTAGGAGCAGGGAACGGCAGCGGCCTCGCAACATCCCTGGCATCGTCACACGTCTACAAGAGAAGTAGACAAGCTGACATCGCTAAGTTTGTGGCCGAGTATAAGAAGGACCATCTCTTCAGGTACATTCCTGGGAGAGCACACCAGGGCTTTGAGAAGTTCACTTACCAGCAGAAAATCAAAACCCCCAAGAAGATGGGGAAGATGATGAGGAATCTGGCTCAGGACATGGACCAACAGTGACAGATGAAAATAAGTGAGTGCCACAGTTCACATTGCATTTAGTGTTGGGAAGTGTTTTAATACACTAAATAGAACATTTCATACATCAAGTGCAGTTCAATGCGCTTCACAGAAGAGGTTAAAAGAAAGGAGAATACAAACAAAGAAACGAGTACATGAATAAAAATTAAAATACATAAAAGTACATTAAAATAAAAAGCTAGAGTAATGCATAGACCTAAGTAAAAGCAATGCTAAAAAGGTGTCTTAAGATTTTATTTTATTTTTTATTTAAATGACGTTCAGTCAATTTTATTTGTATTCATACAATGTCAATTCTACAATATGTGCTTCACATAAGTATACAGTATTATTATACAAAGACAACAAAAATAAACAGGGTAATTCACGAAAGTGCACATTCATTTAAGGGTTCCGTTTTGGGGATTTGAAAATATGGTCACGCTCTTTAGCACATATAAATAGTGTGACTCCATTCTTGGAGAATTCATCACCCCTCAGTTTTATAAGGAAATAAGGAAATTATTTTGATGCAATGTTAACACTTTTTGCAGGAACCCCCTCAAGGGCCTCTGGGGGTCCCCTATCCCCACTTTGAGAGCCACTGTTGTACTGCATGAAATCCTATACTTGAAATCAGCCATGTTGAAACACAATGGACTTCATCCACATCTAAAAGGCCTCTTTTGTCCTTTTTCTTCTGTTTTTTTAATCAGGACCACCATTGATCAATCAAGAGACTCTTGAGGCACAAAGACATGTGTCATCTCTCCTGCAAGGATGCCTGTTTGACCACATTTACACAATGGACCAGTTATCTGATGGCAAATGACCCTTTGTCAAGTCCCGCCCGTGATCCCGCCCCTCTTCGCAACCATCGGTGCAAAGAAATCCTCTTTCCATCCACTACCATTGAATTCTGTCTTCCTTTTTTCAGTTGTCTCGTATTTATATTTAAAGTATTCAATACTTATATTAAACTTGGCTTCAGTAGAAAAGGAACATCTTTGGTGCAGTATACATGGGCATACAGTTGTTTTGTTAAGTTTTCCCCCAAACTGGATATGTTTTATATATTTCTTTGCAAACTCAGCATAAACAACCAGAAGGAGGCGGTGGTTGGTCGGATAGGGAGACAGCCTATGTTATATTGTGTGATTATTAAAGGAGGAAGAAACCCTAAGCTGACTTTGTTGTTTGTTTTCTGGGTCAACTACAGCAGGGTAAAAACATGGCAAGCTACATAAGGCTGACCATATAGTACATTGTGATGTAAGCTGCATCTGTGTTGCTTACTAACTTTCCATGATTTTAATCTGCTAAAACTTTTTTAACCTGACTTGGAAAACAAACTACAAAATCAGCCTCAGGTTTCTTTTTATTTTTGCGTTTTCTTTTATGAGTTTTTATGCGTTTTCTTTTTCATTGTGATGTTGATAGTTTTTAGTGAAGCAAGTCATTCTGATTGCATAACAAATCGAGCGATATATGTTCAGTTGATATATGTTTTGTATATCTTTTTTTGGGCATACAGTACACACAATGTGATCTTGATATTTGTCATTAGAAAGCAATTCATTCTGCATAACAAAATAAAAAGTAATTTTAAATTGTATGAGTCAAATATATATAATGCCTTAAAACGTATCACACACTTACAGCATTGAATATTTTGTCTTGACATACAGAAATGGTTATTTTGGCTGGACTACAGCATGTGAAATGACTCATCCTTTCTATTTAACTTGGGTCAGCAGTGAAGGCTTTTAGTTTGCTAAAACTGCAATCCATAACTTAAACGTTGTATGTCACACATGAGAGACCACATTTTTACCACTCTTTCAAGATAGAATCTCTGAGAGATTATGACCTTCAGACAGTACCTCCAGTCAACCAGTAGGTGTCCTACCTGACACATAAAACTCAATGTAATGTAATAGAAGGGAGGCCACCTCCAACCACTGCAGATGTACTAGTTATATTGTTTTAACATAGGCTACCATGCAAAATAACATTTTATTTGTTAAATAATTTCTGGATTGCAGCTTTAAGAACTTGGGTAATGTGGTTTATTCTTGGAGGTAAACTGACTTGCCAAAAAGACATATGCCAGATCTCAATACCCTAACCCTAATACTCACATTTCTGCCTTCTCCTGCTCTGTCCTCCAGCACGGAAGTTTCCGGTGAAAGTGGTGACCTGCCGAAACATGTGACCATCTTGTGGACAAACAGCAGTGATGTACGTTCAGACATTGTTATGTGAAGTCCACAAGATGAACATGTATTTCAGCAGGTCACCAATTTCACTGTAACACCGCCATGCTGGAGAATAGAGGAGGCAGACATTTCAGTACTAGACACCAAGTGTTGAGATCCTTGATAAAGACTATTTTGCTTTTTTATGAATAAACCTTTTATATTGTAGTAATGATGTCTGGGTGGCCAAATTAACTTCCCTTAAAAGCCCTATTTTATACTTTCAAAAAAGTTCTTTAAACGGTATACCTATAATGACATGCCTAAAAAAGTGCCTAATGAATATATGGTTGCAGACAAGAAAACTCATGTCTATTAACGTGTCACATGTAGATGGACAGACATGGATTGATAGGCACTCAGCACAGCAGCACCTAAAATCTGATTAATCTGCCAAAAGCATTCCGAGGTAATGCATGAATTTAATTCAGTCTGACTAGATGCAGGGCTAAAACACATCCCCATCGGCCATGAAAATGAATGACCATAGGGAGGATATCAAAAGGAGAGGCATGGACCCCCCAGCAAATCAAAAGGGGAATAAGAACTAATGGAGGAACTTGACAATTGGTGCTAATCACGTACAGTGTGGTGGCGACAACATTAAGTCAACAACTCTATTTTGTAAGACAAGAGTGAGACATTCCCAACCTGAAAATATATTTTGCCAAAGAGCTGGAGAGAGGGGGAGACACTGTTACTGTTACAGTTACACTGTTAAGAACTAATGGAGGAACTTGACAATTGGTGCTAATCACGTACAGTGTGGTGGCGACAACATTAAGCCAACAACTCTATTTTGTAAGACAAGAGTGAGACATTCCCAACCTGAAAATATATTTTGCCAAAGAGCTGGAGAGAGGGGGAGACACTGTTACTGAACAAACACTATAGCATTGATTACTATGGGAAGAGGTACTGTATTTAAGGTTGATCCTGTCAGAACAGCATGTAATATAAAATGTTAAATGTAATATAAAAATACCATCACATCCTTCTTATGAATCAGACATTATTAGAAGAAAAAAAAAATAGAAATATATATATATATTTTTTAAATTATTATTATTCAAGCAATCAGAGAAGTCGTGCACATCATGTTCACGTTCACTCTTTACTTGTCACTTATGTTGTTTGTGTCAGAAGATTGCAGACCTTTGTTATACTGGTCTTGACTACATGTCTTTTCTGTCTGCTTAAACATGTTATAAAGAGATTTGTAAAAAGAAATATCATCACAACACATTGATAGTAAAAGCTATTACATGTGATAATAAATAGTATAGGATTTTCTTATAGTTCTGTTTTATTCATAAAAAAAGAATTCTATTATGACAGTGTATAACATGCCTGTGGAATCTCCCTCTATTATGTAAATTTAAAAGTCTTTCAATATCAAAGTTCAACGTTTTTTGTCACATCACAGGTTTACACCAGGTATTAATGAGTGGGTGAAATTCCCACAAATCTTGGTTACAATTTCGCAAAGAATAAGAATTAAATATAAAATGTATCCATAACATCTAAATATAGAGAATCTGTAAAAGTGTCATGATGTTTTATACTATATTATAGTACCTGAACTCATGTTGTTGATGGCAGGTGTATAAGTGAAACTCAGTGGATTATTTTATGGATGTAGATACAGTTTATGATCTGCATGCTGCGCAGGGCACTTTTATTCCCACAGAATAATCCATGAGGGCCAGTTTAGTACGACACTTGTTTGTGATTCTGCAATCTGTTTGGCAGAAGGCCTTGTGTTATTAGTCGTTGATATGGACATTAAAATGTACACCCACAGAGTTAAGTAAACACAAGTTTAACAGTAAGGATTTTTAATACTTCCTGCTTCAGAGAGATAGCCTATAAATATATGATCTGCCTGACACTGCCAACCACACTGACAAGCACTCCCTCTGTGTATGTCAACAGGTCTTGAGAAGACGAAGACAGCCAGCACTCAATAAATGTATTTTTCACCGAGGCAGAGCAACGAACGTTTTTCAACCTAATAGGTCTTCCTCAGTGTTCAACAGGACATATATTTCTCTGTGGACGTCCACAGGGCAGTCCACCACTCTGTTGTTCCTGTCTACATGACCAGAGGGACAAGAGCAGTCTCCCACTCTGTGCACGACTGGAGGACAAGCGACACTGAGACGTCAACATGAGGATCCTCTGGATGTCCATTGTCTTCACTGTGGGTAAGAATAAAAACATTATCACTGCAACTGACAGTTATTTTCATGATCATGTTCTTTTCATTTACTTAATTGATCGATACCATAAAATGATGTTATATATATATTAATAATGTGGTCATTTCATAATGTGGAACAAACAGATGAGAATTCACATTTCTGTGAAGGTGTAAATACACTTTATGCAGTTACACATTTATGTTACAGATACATCACTGAACCGATTATTTCGTTAAATGATTTCATTTGATTAATTAGCTGTCAATTGATTAATCTTTTCAATCTTTGTAATTATTATTATTATTATTATCATTATTATTATTATTAAAATGTGTTTAGACACAGTGTTGTGTTGTGCTTATTCTACATTGAGACATTGAGACACTGTGAACAGTGATTGAGTTTACATATACAATAAATATTTGGGTCATAACTATAAGAAATTAACCACTTAATCCCTATATACTGCCTATTGACTGGGGTCCCCCAGGGCTCTACGATAGCATTTCCCTCTACAAAAAAATCTCTGTGCCCCAGTAGGGTTCAAGTGGTTAAACTATCTAAATATATGAATGTGCGTCTAAACACATTTAGCTCCATTATCTTAATCGCTTTAGGCACTGTATGCTTATGGAAACATGGTCAAATTAAATGTTTGTTCATTCTATGTCAATAACTTAACTTCCTTGTATCTCTCCCTGTCCTCCTCTGTTTATCTCTTTCTCCATTCTTTTCCTTCTCTCCTTCACCTTTTCTCTCCCTCTATCTCTATCACTATCTCTGCTTTCCTTTTCTCTCTCTCTCCTTCACTCTTTCACTCCATCTTTATCTCTCTCCATCACACCCCCCCCTCTCCCTCTTTTCTCTCTTCTTCTTTCATCACACACACTCTCTCTCTCTCTCTCTCTCTCTCTCTCTCTCTCTCTCTCTCTCTCTCTCTCTCTCTCTCTCTCTCTCTCTCTCTCTCTCTCTCTCTCTCTCTCTCTCTCTCTCTCTCTCTCTCTCTCTCTCTCTCTCTCTCTCATACACACACACACACACACACACACACACACACACACACACACACACACACACACACAATCACGTGCACGCACGCGCGCACACACACACACACACACACACACACACACACACACACACACACACACACACACACACACACACACACACACACACACACACACACACACACACACACACACCCTAGCCAGTCAGACTCGAGGATCAGCACATAGTGCTACAGCTAATGTAACTGAAAGCACTACTGCTCACACCACATACTACTATTTGCTTAGTGCTACTACTACTACTACTACTACTAATAATAATAAGTATAATAGTACTACTACTGCTGATTCCATGACCTTCTATTCAACCTATACTCCTCCCCCACCCAGCAATCCCGGTATTACCAGTACTGCAAAAACTATTGCTACTACAAGTACTACTACTTCTATAGATACTACTGATCCTACTACTATTCCCAGTAATAGCAATAGCAATCCTTCCAATACTGACACTCCTCCCATTACTGACACTACTGCCATTATCATTACTCCCATTGCAACTACTCCCAGTACTGATACTCCTCCCATTACCACTATTCCCAGTACTGACACTCCTTCCATTACCACTATTCCCAGTACTGACTTTACTCCCATTATCAGTACTCCCATTACTGACACTACTCACATTACTAACACTACTCCTAGTATAAGTACTCCCACTACAGACATTCCCATTACTAACATTACTCCCAGTCCCATTACAGACATTACTCCCATTACTAACACTACGGACATTACTAACACTACTGACATTACTCCCATCACTGACATTACTGACATTATTCCAATTATCAGTACTTCTATTACTAACGCTACTCCCATCAGTACTACTGTCACTTCTCCAAGTACTGGCACTACTACCACTCTTCCCAGTACTCCCATTCCTTCCAGTACTACCACCACTCCCAGTACTGACACTACTACCACCCCTCCCAGTACTCCCATTACTGACACTACTGACATTACTCCCATTACTGCCATTACTAACACTACTCCTATTATAAGTACTTCCATTACTGACATAATCAGTACTCCCACTACAGACATTCCCATTACTAACACTACTGACATTACTAACACTACTGACATTACTCATACTACAGACATTCCCATTACTAACACTACTCACATTACTGACACTACTGACATTACTCCCATTACTGACATCACTGACATTATTCCAATTATCAGTACTTCTATTACTAACGCTACTCCCATCAGTACTACTGTCACTTCTCCAAGTACTGGCACTACTACCACCCCTCCCAGTACTCCCATTCCTCCCAGTACTACCACCACTCCCAGTACTGACACTACTACCACCACTCCCAGTACTCTCATTCCTCCCAGTACTACCACCACTCCCAGTACTGACACTACTACAACCCTTCCCAGTACTCCCATTACTGACACTACTGACATTACTCCCATTACTCCCATTACTAACACTACTCCTATTATAAGTACTTCCATTACGGACATTATCAGTACTCCCACTACAGACATTCCCATTACTAACATTACTCCCATTACTAACACTACTGATATTACTGACATTACTCCCACTACAGACATTCCCATTACTAACACTACTGACATTACTCCCACTGCAGACGCTCCCATTACTGACACTACTGACATCACTGACATTACTGACATTACTCCAATTATCAGTACTTCTATTACTAACGCTACTCCCATCAGTACTACTGTCACTTCTCCAAGTACTGGCACTACTACCACCCCTCCCAGTACTCCCATTCCTCCCAGTACTACCACCACTCCCAGTACTGACACTACTACCACTCCTCCCAGTACTCTCATTCCTCCCAGTACTACCACCACTCCCAGTACTGACACTACTACCACTCCTCCCAGTACTCCCATTCCTCCCAGTACTACCACCACTCCCAGTACTGACACTACTACCACCCTTCCCAGTACTCCCATTACTGACACTACTGACATTACTCCTATTATAAGTACTTCCATTACTGACATGATCAGTACTCCCACTACAGACATTCCCATTACTAACATTACTCCCATTACTAACACTACTGACATTACTGACATTACTCCCCCTACAGACATTCCCATTACTGACATTACTCCCATTACTAACACTACTGACATGACACCCATTACTGACATTACTCCCATTACTAACACTACTGACATTACACCCATTACTGACATTACTCCCATTACTAACACTACTGACATTACACCCATTACTGACATTACTCCCACTACAGACATTCCCATTACTAACACTACTGACATTACACCCATTACTAACACTACTGACATTACTCCCATTACTAACACTACTGACATTACACCCATTACTAACACTACTGACATTACTCCCATTACTAACACTACTGACATTACACCCATTACTAACACTACTGACATTACTCCCATTACTAACACTACTGACATTACACCCATTACTGACATTACTCCCACTACAGACATTCCCATTACTAACACTACTGACATTACTCCAATTATCAGTACTTCTATTACTAACGCTACTCCCATCAGTACTACTGTCACTTCTCCAAGTACTGACACTACTACCACCCCTCCCAATACTCTCATTCCTTCCAGTACTACCACCACTCCCAGTACTGACACTACTACCACCCCTCCCAGTACTCCCATTCCTCCCAGTACTACCACCACTCCCAGTACTGACACTACTACCACCACTCCCATTACTCCCATTACTAACACTACTCCTATTATAAGTACTTCCATTACTGACATTATCAGTACTCCCACTACAGACATTCCCATTACTGACATTACTGACATTACTGACATTACTGACAGTACTCGCACTACTACCACCACTCCCAGTACTCGCACTACTACCACCACTCCCAGTACTCGCACTACTACCACCACTCCCAGTACTCGCACTACTACCACCACTCCCAGTACTCGCACTACTACCACCACTCCCAGTACTGGCACTACTACCTCCACTGCCAGTACTCGCACTACTACCACCACTCCCAGTACTCGCACTACTACCACCACTCCCAGTACTCGCACTACTACCACCACTCCCAGTACTCGCACTACCACCACCACTCCCAGTACTCACACTACTACCTCCACTGCCAGTACTCCCAGTACCACCATCCCTCCTCCTGTGTGTGTCAACGGAGGAGAGCTGTTATCATCAGTGTGTATCTGTCCTCCTCACTGGACTGGACCGACCTGCTCTGATCGTAAGTATTCACCACTACTAGCACCCTCTGATTGGTTGGTTAGTTCATGGTGAGTGTACACAATTGACAGATGAAAAAGAAAAGCTTTCGCTGAAAATAGCATAGTGGTCCAGGCACCTATAGGCTCAATGTAGCTTGACAGCGTGTCGCGGGTTCGACTCCCGATCCCGACGGCCTTTGCTGCATGCCACTCCCCTTCTCTCTCCCTATTTCCTGTCAGCCTACCTGTCCTGTCAAAGTAAATCTTTAAAAAAAAAAGAAGGCCTGGTGGCGTGTTAGCCTTATTGAGCTTTGTTTTTAATTGTTCTAACTATATGCAGTGGGATATTTTTCACATTCATGTGTATTATTTATGCACTTACAGTTCTATATGTTAAAATGAAAAATATATAATCTTGAGTGACGATGTTAACATGGTCATTTTATGGCGTTCTCACCTTTTGTGTTGGTTCATCTTACAATTGTATAGATGCAATTGACGATCATGGTTGTCTGTTGAAGTGATCTCTGATGTCAACATGCATTACATGTGATCATGTCCATGCGCATAAGGAGCCTGTCTCTCTATGTCACTTTAGTCTGATGAAGAGTGTGTAGCTCGAAACTTCACAGCACTTTAAAGGGAGCAATAAATACATCTTTTTGAATGAAGCCCAGCACTCTGCGGGACAGAGAGAGAGGGAGGGAGGGAGAGACTAAATCGATTATTAAAAAAACATATTTTTCTTCTCTGTTGCTGATAGCAAACTTCTGTCAAGAAACAACGATGGAATTCAACGGACGTAAATTTAGATTTCCAAACAAAACTGTGGGCTGGTTCTCATATTCTGTGGAATTGTGTCCAGAGAGATCAGTCAGTGGTATGTTCCTCTACATGACTTTTACAATGTACCACACAGTATACACTTACAGTATATTAACAAATTAAGACTAAAGGTTAGGTTATCGTATCCATTTATGTTCTTATAAATCACTCACTGTGTGTGTGTGTGTGTGTGTGTGTGTGTGTGTGTGTGTGTGTGTGTGTGTGTGTGTGTGTGTGTGTGTGT